>NC_060274.1:24099374-24162270 GCF_021613505.1 Equus quagga
CAAAACTAGGTCATTAACACACCTGCCAGAATAGGAGGGAAGAAGAAAAAAAAATCCTTTCTCTTGGTAAACTCATTCCTTTAAGGCACTCAGGTCCACAGTGCTGTCCTTTGAACACCTCAATTACCTCCGTTTGCCCTTACTAACAAGTGGTGTGAATTTCAATCAGCTGGAATACAATCAAGGGCTGAAATAAACAGTGTTGTTAAATCATTTTTATGGAGAAAAGCAACTCCCATACCTACACTATACGTATCTCTAGTTTTCACAAGGGTGGAATGCCCTTGCCGCGGACTGAAACAAACAATGTTTTATTTTTGTTTCAACCTCTGTTGACTTTCCTCTGCATTCCTTTCTCCTCCTATGCCAGCGCCTCAGCTCTGAGAATAATTAGCAACACCCACCGGTGATAACAGGGCCACAGCAACCTAACAGCGCTATCTTGCCGGCGCCAGCTGTGCTTCAGTATTTATTTATTAAGATCACAATATTTATGCAGTATGAACTCGTTGAGATGGTGGGGCATTGAGCAATGCTCCAGCAGCTAAATTTCATCTGTATTTTTAAATGAAGAGGAAAACGCATCTGGGCTATGTACTGTTTACTTCTCTGAACAGAAAATTCAAGTTTCTAATTCCCTCCGGGTCCTGCTTTCTGGCAGCTGAACCCTGGAGAGGCTTTTCGGGCATGCACTGCCACCGCTGCTGCTGTGAAACCCGCTTGTCTGCCAGGGAGGGGAAGCTTCAAGCTGCCACAGGTGCAGGGAATGACACGGCAAAGAAATCAGGCACCAGGTTTTCAGTGGCTGATAATTCCACTGAGCCCAGATCTGTGACTGAGCAATTTAGACATTTGCTCAAAATCCCTCTTCACTTGAATTATTATATCTTTCCATTTGCTCGTCTGTGAGGATTTGTTAACATGCTGATAAGCAACATGTGTTCTGATGCTCATCTACTGACTGAGTTGCCGCGTAAGGGCCTACCTCAGAGAGAATTTTTGGGGTAGATAGGCAATTTTAAGACTTCAGTTGGGAAAAAATTGTTAAACGTATATTTTATGTAAGCAATAAATAAATGCAGGAACAAAGAGCATATGCATTTCTTTTTCCAGCATGTAGAACCTCCTGATATTTCTGTCTTGAAATTCCTCCAAACAGAGTCGGTTCTACTTTCAAAATGTTAACATCGTTCATGAACAAGCAGAAATCAGGGTCGAGTGGGAGGCTCTTGGATTTTTCCTTTATCACAGTGACCTCAAAGAAACTGCCTAACTTTTATCCATTTTTATTTTCTCGCATCATAAACATAAAGAGAAATATGTTCCTCACCAAGTAAATTTGGTATCTTTAAAATCATTGGCTTAATATGTTTAAGTATTTTGTATATGGGGGCTTAATGTAGTTACATAAATAGACTTTAAAGATAGTAAATAAATCATATTAAATTTAAATTAACTGAAGAGATATTCTATCAATATTGAAGCAAATGGAATCTTCAAAATGTAGCTGTTGACAAGTAATATTAGTGACAGATTATTCTAACAAGTGGCAACAATTTATATAATTATATATTGTGAGGGATCAGAATTTGCCACCCAAAAATGTGTGTCTCTGGCTTGAAAAGATTCTGAAGGAAACCTTGATATTCCCCCTAACCACCTAAAAGAATTTAAGATAGAAGGCCTGTCCCCAGGATAGGCCATCACCATAGATAACTCTGGATCTCTGTAGACTGTGAGGGTCTTTGCTAGCTGGTTCTTATCAAAGTTCTCACCCTAACACTCACTCACTCTCTGTCTCTCTCTGTCTCTCCCTCGTCTCATTGTCTATAGATGGCCTGGCAAACATTTGTTTATCAAACATTTGCTTTTCCCCCTCCGTGTAAATTGCCTTCCTCCCCTTTGAAATCCCAAACCACCACTGCCAACATCCTCCTCTGTCTTTGGCAGAAGATGATATTCAAGGTGAGGGATTCAGCCATTTTGGTGAGTTACTCAGTTTTCCTGGGTTTCTCCCACGTATACGTGTTATTAAACTGCTTGATTTTCTCCTGTTATTCAGTCTCGTGTCAATTTAATTCTTATATCAGCCCGAAGGACCTAGATGGTAGAGGAATAGCTCTTCCTCCCCTACAATATCTAATTATAATTATATTATAAAATTATATTGTATATCTAATTATTTCCAATAATGTGTATATGACTATAGAATAATTTTCATTATTGACTCATAGATCTTCCTTAAAAGAGTTGCAAGTATTTGATTTACCAGACAATAATGTTGCACAAGGTCATAAATTATAAAGTTATTTGCAAGCACTGTTTATTTTCATGCCAGCCTGAGCCTTTTTAAAAATTAAAAAGAGGATAATGCAGCAGTTCAGTTGACATTTAATATTGTATTGTCCATATCGCTTTATCTTTCGTCAGTCTTATTGCTTTTATATTATTAAAATATCCCAGAATGATCTAACATGAATAAGAAATCTGATTTTCTGTACTATTTGAACTTTTGTTTTAGAAAATAGTTGAAAAAGAATATGACTATTTTTTGGGCAAACGTATTATTGAAGTGAAATATACATACAGAAAAGTCAACAGAACATAATTGTACAGACTGGTGCACGTTCTCAATCCAAACACATCTGTGTTCCCAGACCAAGATCAAGACATGGATGAGCACCTGTCCACACGAACCCCTTGGACCTCTCCCATGCACTGCCCAGCCCCCAAGGTAGCCACTAGTCCAAAACCTTAAGGGATAGATTATTCTGGAGGATAATTTCAGCATTCACAAAATGAACAGATGACAACATTAACATTAATGTTGATTAACATTGTTGATTAACAATATAGCTTAACATTGTTGATATTCCAAATGATAAAATGCATAAAAATGATTAAAGATAGCAAGAAAAACTGCTTTGAATTTTAAGGGGAAACCATGCATGTACGTGAATAGCAACTGCTGACAAGGATAACTGCTGTGTTTATATTTGGAACAAAACAATCCTATTCTATCTTTATTTGGCTACAGGCAAAATCAGGAAGCAGGAACTTGACTGCTGCCTCAGACACGGATGGTACATTTTAGGTTGCCCCTAAGTTATTTAGTTCAAAAGTTACCATGCAAGAAGAATTCTTCAATTCTAGATAGAACAAATAGGTAAGATGGGAATCTAAACACTAAGTAAAGCTAACATTGTCTCAATCTTAGCTTTTGTCAGTTTCAAGTGACCATTTCAGGTATATGTTCAAACATACACAGGAGTTTGTTATTCTCAAAACAGTTTGTTATTATTGTATTTTTAACTTTACTTATTCTTTAAAAAGTTTGTTATTCTTTACCTTTAATTAATGTTGAGTGTTTAATTCTCAAAAATAAACTAAGAAACATATTTTTCAATATTGTTCATCTAATGCTATTTTTAGGGAACATGCTGATGCTTACGACTTTCTTATAAATAACTGAATGTATGGAGCAATCGTCTACATAGAAAGCATAGTTCACCTAAACAGATATGGAAGAGAGCTTACTGACTTCATGCAACCACATGCGAAGAGGGGGTGAATTTGTGTAAATAAGCACATATTTAGCTATATCCATTATTGAATGTCTTTTTGTACTTGATATCCTTGAATCTTCTTACTAATGAAGCAATACCCCAATATCACTTTACAGTGAAACCCTAGAAGCACTGAATTACATAAAAATCAGTATAGAAGCATGAGATGTCCAAATTGAAGGTCAAACGAGCAGTCTTCCTTTTATATATTCAAAATGTTAGATTCCAATTCTCAGAACGTATCCACTTTTTGGCACGATGTAGGTGAGTGGTCCTAAGGACCAGGGATGCTGGAAGCCTGCAGGTTCTCCTAATGAGTTAAATGGTTCAGATACCCATTATTTAAATAATACAGTCATAATAATACAGTCATTATTTAAATACCTCAGTCATCAGCTAGAATATTATCTCAAATGGCGAGGATATAGAATTATAACAGCAAGAAAAAACAATTGGCTAATCCTTATAAATTTTTTGAAAGTGTCTTTTTTTTCCTAATCCAACTAAATGCACCTCTTCTTTATCACCATTTCTCGCATCTCATCAACGATGAATGATTATTCACAGCCTCTGACAAGATTGTAAAGCACGTGGCCAGAACAGTGTAGGGTTGAAAATGATGTCCTACAGGCTGACTAGGACAATGCAAGAGCAACGCCTTACCTGTGACATGTCACTGATGTGATATACTTAGTCTACTTCAACTCAAATTTGTGAGAATTCAAAATATTAAATATTTAAGTCTGAAATGTATTTGAAATATTGAAAACTTTATTTTTCTCTAAATCAGGAAGCCTTATAACTCTGGCCACCATCTACCCCAAACTTTACTGTATTGCAGATTAAAAGGGATTTATGATACCAAATAATCAGTTTACTGATTTTGGTACAATTTTAATAAAAATTTATCTGGATTTATAAAAATAAAACATTTGAAAAACAGCTCTTGGAGACAGAACATCCAGTGAATTTATTTCAATCTAATCATATTCTGCTCCTTTCTTTATAAACTGGATCTTTGTAATTGTCCGACAAGGATGAACCGAATGATCTGGTATCTCCTCGTAATCTGGAATTTATGGTGAAAGTGCAAGCTGTTTCTCTTGGACCTAGCCTCAGTGAATGGTGACAGTTATTCCTGGCCCAAAGTATGGCAGCCTGCTTGATCTCAATTGTGGGGAAATATTCATTTGGGAAGTTTTGTCTAGTCTGTTGTTGCAGTTCTTAAAAAATACTGAATCTGACTAGGGCTGGCACGGTGGCACAGCAGTTAAGTGCACACGTTCTGCTTCTTGGCGGCCCAGGGTTCACCCGTTTGGATCCCAGGTGTGGACATGGCATCACTTGGCAAAAGCCATGCTGTGGTAGGCATCCCACATATAAAGTGGAGGAAGATGGGCATGGATATTAGCTCAGGGTCAGTCTTCCTCAGCAAAAAGAGGAGGATTGGCAGCAGATGTTAGCTCAGGGCTAATCTTCCTCAAAAAAAAAAAAAAATACTGAATCTGAGAAACTGGAGTCATGTTCATTTTCTGTCAGATTATTGTTTGATGTCCTTGAACAAGCTTCTTTTCTTTCTTTTTTTTTTTTGGTGAGGAAGATTGTCACTGAGCTAACATCTGTGCCCATCTTCTTTTATTTTATGTGGGACGCCACCACAGCATGGCTTGACAAGCAGTGCTGAGTCCACACCTGGGATCTGAATCTGGGAACCCCAGGCCACCGAAGCAGAGCATGCAAACCTAATCACTATGCCACCGGGCCTGGCCCTTGAACAAGTTTGTTAATCTCTCTGATCATCTCTTTCTTTTTTGATAACTTGAAGATCATGAGAAGTTACTTCCCAGAGTAGCACTGTAGTAGACACTCCCCATTTTCTTCTGTTCCATATCCAGTTCTTTTAGGATCTTGTACAGGAATACCTCATTTTGTTGTGCTTCACTTTATTGCACCTCACAGTTACTACATTTTTACAGATTGAAGGTTTTTGGCAACTTTGTACTGAGCAAGTCTATCAGCGCCATTTTCCCAGCAGCATTTGCTCACTATGTGTCTCTGTGTCACATTTTGGTAATTCTCAAAACTATAACCTTTTCATTAGTATTATATTTGTTATGGGGACCGGTCATCAATGACCTTTGATGTTTCTATTGTAATTGTTTAGATGCGCCATGGACTGTGCCCATAAGATGGCGAACTTGATAAATGTTGTGTGTGTTCCGACTGCTGCACCCACTGGCCCTTCCCCAATTTCTCTCCCTCTCCTCATGCCTACCTATTCCCTGAGACAAAACAATACTGAAATTAGGGCACTTAGCAACCCTACAATGGACTCATAGTGTTCAAGTGAAAGGAAGGGTTGCACATCTGTCACTTTAAATCAAAAGCTAGAAACGATCAAGCTGAGTGAGGGAGGCGCGCCGAAAGCCAAGACAGGCTGAAGCCAGGCTTCTTGTGCCAGTTAGCCAAGTCCGAATGCAAAGGAAAAGTTCTTGAAGGAAATCAAGTGCTACCCCTGTGAACACATGAATAATCAAAAAGCAAAACAGCCTTGTTGCTGATATGGAGAAAGTTCTCGTGGTCTGGATAGAAGATCAAACCAGCCACAACATTCCCTTAAGCCAAAGCCTAATCTAGAGCAAGGGCCTGACTGCCTTCAATTCTCTGAAGGCTGAGAGAGGTGAGGAAGCTGCAGAAGACAAGTTTGAAGCCAGCAGAGGTTGGTTCATGAGGTTTAAGGAAAGAAGTCAGCTTCATAACACAAATGTGCAAGGTGAAGCAGCAAGTGCTGACGGAGAAGCTGCAGCACGGTATCCAGAAGATCCAGCTAAGATCGTTACTGAAGGCGGCTACACTGAACAGATTTTCACTGTAGATGAAACAGCCTTCCATTGGAAGTAGATGCCATGGAGGACCTTCCTAGCTAGGGAGCAGAAGTCAATGCCTGGCTTCACAGTGTCAAAGAACAGGCTGACTCTTGTCAGGGGCTAATGCAGCTGGTGACTAAGGTGGAGCCAGTGCTCATCTACCATTCCAAAAACCCTGGGGCCCTTGAGAATTATGCTAAGTCTACTCTTCCTGTGCTCCACAAATGGAACAATAAAGTTTGGATGACAGCACATCTGTTTATGACATGGTTTACTGAATATTTAAACCCACTGTTGAGACCTACTGCTCAGAAAAAACTTCCTTTCAAAGTATTACTGCTCATTGACAATGCACCTGGTCACCCAAGACCAGCATTTTTTAGCAATAAGTTATTTTTAAATTAATGTGTGTACCTTTTCTTTTAGGTATATTGCTATTGCACACTTAATAGACTACAGTATGGTGTAGCATAACTTTCATATGCACTGGAAAACCAAAAGAATCATGTGATTCACGTTATTGAGATATTCGCTTTATTGTGGTGGTCTGGAACTGAAGCAGGATATCTCTGAAGTACGCTTGTATTCCATACAAGCCTTCCCCTAATGCCACAGGTGTGACTGTTTGATTCCAGGTGGAATAATGAGACTTGCTCACCTTCTTGGTGAAAGTAAAGTGAGATAAAAGCTGAATTAATCAAATAATGGCCTTTGGAGTCTCCTATGTGTACAAAGCCAGCCCTGGTGGGCTAGTGGTTAAGATTCAGTGCTCTCACTGCCATGGCCAGGGTTCGTTTCCTGGTCAGGGAACCACCCCTACATCAGTTGTCATACTGTGGCACCTGCGTGCTGCTGTCATGCTGAAAGCTATGCCACTGAGATTTCAAACACCGGCAGGGTCATCCATGGTGGACAGGTTTTAGTGGAGCTTCCAGACTAAGACAGACTAGGAAGAAAGACCTGGCCACACACTTCTGAAAAATTGGCCACGAAAACCAGTGAATAGCAGTAGAGCATTGTCTGATACAGCCCCAGAAGAGGAGAGGATGGTGCAAAAAGACCAGGCAGGTTCTGCTCTTCTGCCCACAGGGTCGCTAAGAATTGGAATCCACTCGACAGCACATGTGCACAAACAGAGAACAAAACAGACCATCTTTTTTTATCTTCTTCTATTCTAATGGTAGGCAATGAACAATAAATCAGTAAACCTAAAGCATGTCTATGGTGAAAATCATCATGGAGAAAAATAAGCAGGGGCCAGCCTGGTGGCACAGTACTTAGGTTCTCACACTCTGCTTCAGTGGCCTGGGGTTTGTGGTTTTGGATCCCAGGAGTGAACCTACACACTGCTCATCAAGCCATGCTGTGGTGGTATCCCACATATAAAATAGAGGACAGCTGGCACAGATGTTAGCTCAGCAACAATCTTCATCAAGCAAAAAGAGGAAGATTGCCACAAATGTTAGATCAGGGACAATCTTCCCCACTCAAAAAAAAAAAAAAAAAAGCAGCAAAGGGGGATAGGAAATGCCAGGACTTGGTGTTTGCAATTTTAACATCGTTATGGTTAAAGAGAATTAAAGAATACCTATACAGCACTGTTGAAGCTTATTCTGTTAATGCCCTTGGTAGACACCTCTCTGTCCTAGAAATGGTTCATGATGTCAGATTCAAGCAACCAGAAACCTCAGGTTTTACTGGGCAAACTCATTATTTTTTGGACAACTCAGTCTAGCAGATTTTCATCTGAGACTTGTATTCGGAAACTACTGACTTAAACTGCCAGCATAAGAAAAATTCCTTGGGCGCTGAGGTCTCAATAAGCTCCCAGCAGCCCTCCAACATGAGCAACATATGAAATGCAGATTCGTGAATTCGTGTCTCAATAGTTTCTAAGTATATCCCTGCCAGGGTGACTTAACTTATTCATGGAATACATAATTAATTGCCCATTCAGAGTCAGCTAATATTTGCTTCTTATATACCAGAGAAGCATTATAGTATATAATGATATATTATGGTCTTATATATTAAGTACATATAACCATTTCTTAAAGAGTCAAGTGAATGAAGCCAAAATAAATCTTGACCCCCAACAACTAATATGTTGTGTATACCTGTTATTTACATGAAAACCGGTATAAAATATAAACAGTTTTGTTTAGAAGAGTTTTACACTATATTAGGGGCTTTTTGTTAAAGAAAGAATATAGTGTATCCAAAATCAGAGGTTACTATGACTCAATAATGATTAATGTGCTTGGTCTGCTTTTAGCTCTTTTGATTTCATGCAATTTATTTGCTCCAAATTTTTACGTCTAAGTATGATCATGTATGTATATCGTCAGCTGTGAAATCCTGTTAGAAGGCAGGGCTAAAGGTTAAAGAGTAGAAAAATATGATAGAGAAAATACATTAGGCACGTAGGAACTCTGAGGTCTGGAATATCGGAAAAAATAAAGAAAGCTGAGAAATGAAAATCGTTCCTCCTCAAAACCCCTCATTGCAATGATATCTTACTCATGGCCTTAAATTTTTCTGCATTACAATTACTAGGGCCTTGTTTTACTTTTTACTACTGAAAGGTAAACTGCTTGTGGGAAAATGCTATAATATATTTTATTATCCATATTTGGAGTATAATGATTTGGATGTTAGCCATTGCTTCATACAAATTTATTGGATGAATATGTCTATGATATTCTTTTTCTAAAGAAAACATCTCATTACTATTTTTAAAAAATCAACCATCGTAAAATACATCATTAAATGAGCTATAGGCTTGTTTCTCAAATTGTGTTATCTACCTGATCTAGGATATCTGAAGGGAAAATACAATATAAAACTAATCTCCAGTTCCTTATGCCCCTAGGGTGCCTGGTAATAAGCAAACATCCATCTGGAAGGACACACATACATACATCTGTCATCCAGACAGAATTCCCATGGTCAAAGCCCTAAGAAACATGGAATCACATGTCAAAATTACAATACACATAAAGAAATGATCCATCACAAGCAAAGCTCAGCAGTAAACGTTAGGACAGGACACCAAATAATCTCAGTTAATAAGATCATAGTAAGTAGAAACCATAAATAAATAAGCTTAAAATGATCAATAGTCATCAAAAATGCATCAAAAGATAAAAAATTTAACAAAATAATTTAAAAAGCACTAAATAAATGTATTCTGGAAATAAAGATTGACATCAAAAGTTAAGAAATTAAAATATATAAAAGAAGTTAAACAATGAAGGGTAGAATTAGAATGTACAAAATTCGCCCACCTAAGTGTCCAGAACTAGCAATGAAAGTCAGTGAAGGAGAGGCAACATTCAAAACAACAAGGCTGAGAAATCTCCAAAATTAAAGTAAGTCATGAGTTCTCAGGTACAGGCATCATAGTGGTTCTTAGACAGAAAAATGAAAAATATTTCAAACATAGACATTGCTGTAAACTGAATGTTTGTGGCACGAGGATCTTGATAAAAGGGACTCTCTACGGCTCCCTCACCTGCTCCTGTCATGTGAAGACAGAGTGGAAAGACAGCTCTCCAGGAAGCGGGAAGGGAGCCCTCACCAGACGCTGAGTCTGCAGCCTTGGACTTCCCAGCCCCCAGAACTGTGATAAATAAATTTCTGTCTATTTATAAACTAACCAGTCTATGATATTTTTGTTATAGCAGCCTTAGTGACTAGGACAGACATTTCTTAATACAATTTAGAATATCAGTGATAGATGTAAGAGCTAAATTTATCTTCAGCTGAGAAACAGATTGTTCACAAAGAAACAATTCGACTGACACCAGCTTCTGCAGTAAGAAAAATGTTTAGTATGAATATGTTTTCAGTAAAATAACTTCCAAATGATAAATTTCAGGAAATAGAAAATTGGCTAGAAATAATAAATGAAATTCAAACGGGAATATGTGAACAAAACTGATGGTAAACTTTGGGTAATAGAATTCTGCCTCGGCTTAGATACAGAAAGCCGCAGGCAACACTGTTCTCACTCTAACAATGAGAAAAGGCTGGACAATCTACAGAATTCTAAATTTTCTTGAGTCTATTAGAGAGCTGTCAACTAAGAGAACTAAATTCTAAAGATGGGGCACATAGTTCCACCATTGGGAGAGTATTAGAGGAAGAGATGAGTGGCCATCAAAAGCTGGTAGGAATGACACAGCTAAAATTTGAACCAATTCCTAAAGGCTGAATGTGGGCTACTGTACCCGTGTAGAACCTCCAGGAACCCCAAACAGTCCATACTCACTCACTAGCTATTTTCCTTGAGCCCCACCAGGTGCTCACGAGAAAGAATGAGGTCAGGGCAGAAAAGGTAAGAGATTCCTCTCAGTGGCACAATCCCAAGAAACCCCACACACCTCTCAGATCCTTTTTACTTGTTAATCAAGGCCTGGAAGCTGCTGAGTGAGGAGTAAAAACCTCTCCTGCCCTGAGGCCCAGGGGCTGCATTTGAGCGATTGAGGGATGGGTACAAGAAAAACTTTTAACCTATGGCAGAGGAGCAAGACAATCTGATAGGGGCCAGGATCTTGCAAAGACGCTAAGAAGATGTCTGGTGCTGCTGGGGTGGGGCAGAAAATTCTCTCTTGCTCAAGACGCCCCAAAATACATGTCAGACACCATGCAGGGTGGGCAATAATGCTGACTAAGATTGACCTCAAAAACCAGGCACACAGCACTTGCATAAAGTAGGCTGGTAGATGAGAATTGGGAAACTCTGTCATAGGTTGAATTGTGGCCCCCCAAAAGATGTGTTGAAGGCCTAAACCTCCTCTCCAGTACCTTATTTGTGGGAATGTGTCCTTATTTAGAAATAGGGTCTTCGCAGATGTAATCAAGTTAAGGGGAGGTCATCAGGGTGGGGCATAATCCAGTATTACTGGTGTCTTTATAAGAGAAGAGGAGACAGCGATAGAGACACACAGGGAGAATGCCATGTGATAATGGAGGTAGGCTTTGAATGATGTGTCTACGAGCTGAGGAATGCCAAAGATTGCTGGCAACACCGGAAGCTAAGAGAAAAGTGGGGAACAGATTCTTCCAGAGAGACAGAGAAAGTATGGCTTGCTAACACTTTGATTTCAGACTTCTAGCCTCCAGGACTGTGAAAGAACATATGTCTTTTGTTTTAAGCCACTCAGTTTGTGGTTCTTTGTTATGGCAGTTCTAGGACTAATGCATCTTCCTTGCCTTCCCTGCAAGAATCACACTGAGTAACAGTCAAGAACAGTGTGGTAGAGGTGGAGAAAAATGCTGTGGAGAGTCCTTAGCACTCGAGGTCCCACGCTAAGCACTGGTAGGAGCTGTAAGGGGTTGGAAAATTTTGGAGTGTGTGCTGGAGATATTCAGGGCAACATCCAAATTCAAACCAACTCAACTTGTTACTAGACAAGTTTAATCCCCCACAGTAACAGCAAGACTGAAGATGAGGTGGGCCCATTCTGGGCATAAATACTATTTACCTCAGTCTCAACTGTATCTTACACACAGTGTCCATCATTGCATAAAAATGATGAGATACACAAAAACTAAGTGGGGAAAACATTCATTAACAATAGATAAAACAGACAACAAAACAGGCACAGAGATTATCTAGATATTGGAAATATCTGAAGGGACTAAGAAATGACTCTGGTAATATGTGAAAGGCTGTAGTGGAAAGATGGACGGCATGTATAAACTTAGGGATTTCATCAGAAAAACAGAAAATACATTTTAAAAGATTAAAATATAAGTAGTAGAAATAAAAGCACATTATTAAAGATGAAGAATTCTTTTGACAGAGTAGCAGACTTGATATGGCAGGGAAAAGAATCATTGAAAATGGGACACTAGAAATTATCCAAACTGAAATGCAAAGAAAAAGAGAGAGAAAGAAAACAAAAAATAAACGACAATAAGAACAACAAGCAGAACATCAGATAGCGGTTGAAAGGTGTCGAATGATCCAGCACACGTGTGGTTTAAATCCGGGAAGTAAAAAAGAAAGAGAAAGGGGTAGAAAAAATATTTGAAGAAACAATGCCTAAGAACTTTCCAAAACTGATAAAACAAACTATCAATCTAAGAAGAGATTAGTAGAGAAATCAGAGAACAAATCAGAGAACCTACAGAAGGATATATACGAATAAAAACACATCTGGGAATATTATAAACTCCTGAAAACTAAAGACAGGGACAAATTCTCAAGCCAGAGAGCCAGGCAAAGGGTCTGAATGACAGCTGCCTCCCCATCAAATACCATGCAAGCCAGAAGAAAATAGAGTGACATCATAAAAGTACAGAAAAAAGAAGGAAAAAAAAGTTGTCCTATAAGCTACATCCAGTGGAATTATCTTACAAATTGTGGGTAAATGTAAACAATTAATTACTAATAAAGCAATATAATAATGACTAATTTTGGATACATAGAGTACATGTGTTATTATTTTTATAATGTAGCCACTAAACAGATAAAAAGAATGTTTAACTTACTTTTTAGTTAAGCTAATACTGCAGGGTGATGATGGGAAGGGAAAAGTATGTTGAAATAAACTAAATTCCAATATGTCAATGTCTCAATTATTTTAAATAGGCTATCTCCCAATTTAAAAGACAAATTGTGAGAATCATTTTTCAAATGTTCAACTATGTTTTTGCAAAAGACACAAAGGCAAAGCAATATCAGACAAATAACAATTACAGAATATAACTTACAATCTAAAATATAGAACAAATCTACTTAAGTCTATAGTGATATAATTAAGTTACTGAATAAATAAATAAATGAGGAAGAAGAGACAAATCTTCCTTGTAGAAGAATTCCAAATAATATATATAAATACTTTTCCATCTAAGAGTTGGAGCTTAATCTCTTTCCCTTGAGTGTGGGCTAGAATTAACCACTTCCTTCAAAAAAGAGAATATAGAAAGTGGAAAAAGCAGTACCTTTACCTTTGCAGAAAACTGGAAAACACTACATTAACCAAGAGACCAAGGTTATATTGCCATTGATGAATAATGCCGATATCATGTGCTACTGATGGGATATGGTGAGAATGACACTTAACTTCTGTGGTCGTCCCTCCCAAATCCATACCTAACCCAAGTGTAGTCGTGAGAGAACATTAGACAAACACAGGTTGAGGGATGTTCTACATATCTGAACAATACCCTTCCGCGCTCTCATCAGCATGGAAAACAAAAAAAAAGCCTGAACTACCTTCACAGACTGGAGGAGATGAGGGAGACATGACGACATGATGACTGAATGCAGTGTGGTGACCTGGTGTGGATCCTGGAACAGAAAAAGGACAACAGTGAGAAACCAGCAAAATCAAAATAACATAGTACTGGGAGTTCAGTTAATAGCAATGTACCAATGTTGCTGTTTTCACTTTTGACAAGCGTACCATAGTGATATAAGATGCTAAAATTTGGGGAAACTGGGTGAGAGATAATGGAACATTTTTCTACTATCTTTGCAACTTTTCTGTAGATCTAAAATGAATCCAAAGTAAAAAAGTTTATTAAAAATAAGAAATTAGATAGAAATTTAACATCAGAAAATATAGATACAAAAATATATTTTAGGTAAAGAATGTTAATACCTAATGATTAAAGTAACAATTCACTGGAAATATGTTACTGTTCCACAATATATATCAATATATATGATAAGAAGACTTCAAGGCTGGCCCTGTGGCCTAGGGTTTAAGTTTGGTGTGCTCCACTTCGTTCCATTCCTGGTATGCACCTATACCACTCATTGGTGGCCATGATGTGGCAGTGCCTCACATACAAAATAGAGGAAAATTGGCATGAATGTTAGCTCAGGGTGAATCTTCCTCAAGCGAAAAAGAGGAAGATTTGCAACAGATGTTAGCTCAGGGCCAATCTTCCTCAGCCAAAAAAAAAAAAAAAAAAAAAAGGAAAGACAGAAAAGACTTCAAAATATTTAAAGGAAATATGTTTTAAAGGAAATATGTTATAGCTCTCAGCAAATAACTCAAGTAGATAGCAAGCAATGCAAGAAAATAGAAGACTTCAGCAATATATTTAAAACCTTGACCTACATCTATTAATAGAGCCTGGTGGACAATAACTAGAGAATATCCCTTTTTTAGTATACACAGGAAACTTTTACAAAAGTTGATTATATTCAGGTCACAAAGCAAGTAAAAAGAGTCAAAATGGAAATTAAAACTTACTGAGAACTGAGAGATAAAGAAAATTCTACATCTCTAATTTCTAGGACACAGCTAAAGATACATTAGATATTTATGCAATAAACAAAACTACTAGTTTGGTTTGTTCAACACTGTTTTCACTGTTTCCATTGTCTAGGTGGCAGAGCACTTCAGTTTATTAAATAAATTCTGAATAGATCTTTTAAGGTATAATTCACCCAGTATTCACCAAACTTTTTCCAAACCAAGGACATCTGTCTTGCATTTAGCACCGAATAACCTCCCACAAAGGGAACTTTCTAGGGACCGCTTGGGGAAAATCTAATTTCATTATTTTCTCAGTTTATAGCAGCAAATGAGTAACATTGTGTACTTAATAAGCGTACACTATTATACATATATGTACATAAGTCTAAAATTTTATGGATACATAGTCAATATAAATCTTATAAGGACACTCAGCCATCTCTCAGCACCCTCAGGTGTGTTCCGGATGGCAGGCTGAGGTACAGCTACGGCTGAATAAGTAGAACAAAGCTTCAGTTAGTCATGTTGGCCACAGTGAATTATAACAAGGACCATATAATATGCCTGGGGAGTAGGAGGGTTCTTACAATGTTCTCATTTGCACCATCGCAGGAAAACAGAATTTGTCTTTCAACAAATATTTGTACAAATGGAGCTCTCTCCATGTGGACCATCACGTAGCATGTTCTACTCAAAATATTTAGAATATTTTATAGATCTAAATATAATTGGGTAAATAAATTAATTACCATTTAGAAGGCTACTATATATATGTTTTTCATTCTAATAACCTTAAAGTTAAAATGCTGACAGATTGGAAAGTTAGTTTGAGTGTCAGCTGAACACAAATAGAAAAGTTTTATCGGTCTACTATGCAACTTAATAGAAATCGGTTTTGTATTTTTGAATGTTAACCTAAGTTACTAATTTTTCATTATGAGAAAATTCTATACAATGGAATATAAAACAGTTGGCTTTGACTCCGAACAAATTATTTACTGTAACTGAGTTGTAGTTGCTTCGTATCTTAAAAACATGTAGTTCAGGAAATAAGTTGTAAAACACTAAGGTGATGTTTAACATGTAGAATTCACTCCTCCCTTTAAACACTAGACTCTGATGAAGCTAGAAGTAATGTGCTTAGATCGAATGAGGGAGACATCTTAATGATCAAGTCAGACTACTTGGCCAATGAAATAGGAGTACACACTAAGACTTTCTAAATAAATTTTACCCCAGTCTTTATTTATTTTTGCATAATACAAACTTAACCGATTACTAAGAGGATTAAGAAGAAAGTTTTGCTAAATCCTCACATTAATACTCATATTAGAGCAAGTAATAGTCACATTAATATGCATATTAACTTGAATAAATATTTCTCCTCTTTAAAAACTTGCATTGATATTCTGATTAGAATTCTGACTGTAAAATATCAAACAGAAAAGATTGCTGGTGAGGACTTTTTACAGAAAGCTGGACATTTGCATACAGTATTAGTATTCAAATATAAAAATTTCAATAAACAAATTAAAATGTCTATTCAGACAGAAAGCCATTTTAGAGTTACAGATGAGATGAAACTGTACAGTTCCAAGACTATTTTCTAATATATCTCCATAATGTCATGGATGTTCTTAACCATAATTATTTGATTCTTCATAATTATAGTTTAGAATGTAGTTCAATTATTAAAAGACGTTTAAATTTGAAATACTTTATACAAGACGTTATAAAAATCTGTTCAGCTTCTGTTCTAATGGACACTGTGTCTGCATCCAGCATTTTCATTTATTAAGTCTTGACACCTTCTCTCATTTGAATAACATTATCAGCTATTTTAAATGAAGTAAATGTTCTTCAAAGCATTATAAATTACTCTTTAAGTATCTGATAATGTGTTTAAATGGGCAACACACCAACAAAGTCTTGGGGAATCAATAATGAAGCTTAATTCAATCTACCACAGCTCTGCTAGCTAGTACAGCATTTAAAAATTTAAGAGTATTTAAACTACTGAGAAATTTCCTGGCATTTTAATAGACCATTTTATAACAATCTTTTCCCCCTTGTACAAACAATCACGGCCACTGCTAATGGAACCAATTCTAAACTCAGCTTTTTCTTTCCTTCCCTTTCCTTTCCTTCCTTTTCCTTTCCTTCCCTCTCTTTCCCTGCCTCCCTCCCTCCCTTCCTTCTTGGCTGTTTTGTTTTATTTCATTTTTTCTTCTCTCAGTAGGACATCCACCTTCTGCCACGATTTATTACTGATAGTCTTGGCAGAATAGAATCGGTTTCACTCATCAGAGAGAATTGCAGGGTACGTTTTAGGTAGACTAAAGCTGGAACCTTTATAATACTGAAGATCAATCACATGGAGGAAGAGACAACGCTGTGTTCCAGAACTAGAAATAAAGAGCTGCAAATGGCATTGAATCAAGTTGGGAGAACATCAAAGAGTTACATTTGTCAGTCAATGCCCTGCATACCAACTGACAAACAAAATAAAACGATTTCTTAGTTCCAGCTAAATTTTTCTTCACTTCTGTCACGACATTAAATTAAGGTTTAAAATAACTAATTAGAAACTCAAAGTTCTATCACTTTGCTTACCTGCCAGAAAGTGACACATAGATTAGACAAATTACAGCATATTCACTTTTTAAATTATAATTAATAATATATGCTGTGAGGTCCTGTGGAGTTACTAACATTTGCAAAAGTAAAACACTTAAAATTTAGCAACGATTTGGGGAAAATGGGAATTTTGACATCTCTGTCTATCTATCTATCATTTATCTACTCTTTAAGTAAACTCACATAGTTCATTAGTTATTAATAATTACTGATAAGCTAAACTCTCCTCAGCAGTTTTGGGATATAATTTCTGAAGTTCAAACTTATTTTCAGAAATTTCAAATATATGTAGAGCAATTTACAGCAGTTGACTCATTTTCTGACTTCCACAAATAGTAAAAGAAACTCACAATTCTCCCTATCTGAGGATGTCTGCCAAAAAACTAATTTTGTCATTTTTCTTACACGTATGTTATTCTTGAAGTTTTAAAATTTCCTTTTGTAGGCCAAAGTGGTAATATTCATAACTGAACACTAGTTAATTCAGCTCTAAAAGGAGTATTTTCAAATAATTATTTCGAGTGGTAGCTCTCTCTATAAACTCATAAGCAGTACAACTCTAAAAAGTCATCAATGAGTACAATAAAATAAGTTAATTTATCTACTCTTAATTGATTTGATGTATTTCTTCACAACAGTGCCAATCCACTCATTTGAGTTATTTCAGACTTTCAGTTAAACTCAGCAAACTCATGTTAAATACCTTCCACTTCAAAGAGTCTGTGCTAACTGCTTCAGGGGACAAAATAATGAATGAAAGATAGTATCTGGTCTCAACATATTCATAGTTTTATTAGATTGATAGATGAAATATTTTTATACTCTATTTATGAAATGCATTAAGAGACCTATAAACATTATTAGCAAGGAGAATTGAGTATGAAAACTAATTTTATTATGTTCCTGTGTGCCAGAAACCAGCCTGGGCGCTCTAGATATGCCATTTAACTGATCCTCACATGACATTTTGCCTAACTATTACTATCAAGAAACTGATTGAGTGAAATTAAGTAGATTGCTTTTTGCCTCTTATTATTAAGTAACAGAAATAAGCTTCAAATCCAGGACTAACTCCAAAGATATTGTTTCAAAATTGCATTAGTTAAAAATGAGCAAGTGCAACCTTGGCTAACAAGCTTGCTTAAAGTGTAATCTGTTCTTCTACTAAGGGAAGCCAGCAAATCCAGAGAATAAGTAAATTAAAAAAACAAAATCAATAAAAATAATTTAAGGGCCAGCCCTGATGGCCTAGAGGTTAAAGTTCAGCGCTCTCTGCTTCAGCAGCCTGGGTTCAGTTCCCAGGTGTGGAACCACACCACTCAGGTGTTAGTGGCCATGCTGTGGCAGCGGCTCACATGAAAAAAAGAGGAAGATTGGCAACAGATGTTAGCTCAGGGCAAATCTTCCTCAGCAAAATAATAATAATAATTTAAAATAAGAACTATAAAGAGCTTAAAAATAAGAAATAAGTAGCAAGAAAATGTCATTTGCTAACAGGCTTGAAAAATGTACACCTTCCTGCACAGTCAAAGAAGTAAAAAGTAAATCAAAACTATGACTTTTAAAGTTTTAACAACAACTATTACACAAATCTGTTTCGGTCACAAAAAATTAACATATAAATAGAGTAAAAAGTGAAATTTCCTTGTATCTACCTCTATGTTTTTCTCACCCACATATAATCAATGTTTCTAATTCCACATTTTCCTACACATCATAAATATGTTTCACTAGATAGATAAATATAGAGCTATATACATACTTATATACATAGATACATAGATAAACAAATAGGAGAAACAGAGAATGACATGTTTAGATAGACCAAATGCATATAGGAATGGGCTTTGTTTTACGTGAATGGGGTTATACCATATAGCCATTTTGTCTATTCTATTTTATTTGATTTTTCACCCTAACAATACATTTTGGTGATCTTGCCATATCATGATATCTACCATATTCTTTTTAACCTCCATAGAATGTCATGATATGAATGGACCATAATTTATTAAAATATTTCTCTATTATTGAACATGTTTTCATTTTCTCACACTAAATATAGTCCTGTTTCTTCTCTTACAAAGTAGAGAGTATCACAGAATTGACCTGCTCTTATTTGCTCAGTTCAATGGAGTCGAAAGTTCATGGCCCTTCAGAAAGGAGCCACAAGTTCACACCGCAGCTAAAATTGTTGGAGAGGACAGCAGTCCCCACAGGCCTCACAGGGAACATATTCATCTTTTTAAAAATAGGATATATTATTATTATTTTACTTGTATTTTCTATGCCATTTATTTAGGTGTTCAATATATATTTTCTTTAAGTGAAAACCTACTAAGTTCCAAAATAACACTATTCTAAAAGTGGGGGCTTGGAGATAAGCAGTTCAAGCCTGGGTGCTTCCCTGATTTGGAATTTCCATCCTAATGAGATGAAATAGTCAATACATACGCTAGCAAATTATGAACCAGACAAATTTTTAGTAAACACTTGATATTTTACTGTGTATTATATATTACCCCCACTTAATGGACAACTAGTCTTTAATTACTTTTCTTTTTAAATACACGTAATTTTTCCCTCAAATCTTTACTAATATATACTTTCTTCTTTTGAACCAAAGGATTAAGGTTCATAAAGTCTTTTCCTTTATAGTTGTATATGTTTTCCTTTATCGATTTCCACATACCAATATTTAAAAAAATAGAAGTTTATATTTTCATCTAATACACTTATTGTTTTGATTTTACTTTTAGTCATGTAATTAATTTCTTTTTCCAAATGAATAGTCAATTCTTATGGTCAAATTATGGTGAATTCTTCCAACACTGTTTATTAGACAGTTTATGCTTTCTCCACTGAATGCGGTTGGCAATTTAAAATCACTGGACATTCTTCTTCTCCATTGTTCTTTTTTCCCCTTTTTTCCGTACAGTTGCCACACTGTTTTAATTATTTTAGCTTTATAATATCTTTTGATATCTAGAAGGACATGTCTCACCCCTGTTCATCTTTTCAGAAAATGCTCACATCATTACTTATTTTTCCTTTTCTGGTTGCAGTCCCATTTAGAACGCTTTGGGGAGGGGAAATTTTCAAAGGACTTACTTTGAATGTGAAGTTTCAGCAGGGAAAATGGACGTTTTACAATAACACATTTTCTTATCCAGGAACAGGTGCTTCATTCTACTTGTTCAAGACTTCTTTTTGCAGGCCTTTTAAAAATTTTTGTTGCACTGTACTTTTGGCTTTATTCATTTTTGGTTTTACTCTCTCTTTCCTTTTACTATCTAATTTTTACTGGTTTTATTCTGGAAACTTTGTTGAATTCATATGCTGACCGTTTGTGTGGACCATTTTCTAAATTAGCTCACTAAATGCAAACAATGTTCTAGGAAAATGTCTTTAATTTACTACAATAAAGAACTATATAATGCAAATATTAATGGTTTAAACTTTTCTCTACTTAACTTTTAAGATTTATTTTTAAATTTTATTTGTTTTCATTGTGTAGGACCTCTAGGTCAATGTTGAAGAATAAATTCAATGACATAAAACATCCTTCTATTTTCCCAAATAAAATTTTATCTTGAATTCTATTCCTTCTGAAAATAATATTTCCTATAATGGATTTTCTGTTATGCCTTTGTTCTCATTATTTTTTTTAACTTATTTGTGTTACTTTGTTTTTTTGGTGTGATATATTTCAGGGGAAAGAACTCAAGATTATATAGGATTTTTCTTATTTTTAAAGAAACTGAAAATATCTGTTTTTATTTTTCTTTTACTAAATTCACATGCATTACAAAAAAAATTAAACCGTGTGTTTTATTTATGTAAAATACAGTTAAGAAGATGAGAATCCTGAACTTCTGACATATCTTGCAGCAGAGCCATGCTCCTTTCAATAACAACCAGAAAAAATAACCGATTACATGCCAAAAATATATTTTTTGAGATATTAGAAGACTGCTGAAGTAAACAAGAGTCTAGGGGCCAAGATCCGCAGAAAAGGGGAATCTGTAGAAGATTCTATCCTAGGGCAATCACCAATTTTTGGCACAAACCTAGCCAAGTTCCCAGAATGATGGCCTCTGCTCCTAGGAAGGAAGCCAGCACAGATTTTGGCAATCTCACAGGGCTGGAGAGACAGAAATGGAGTTTAGGGAGGCCCAAACAGCCAGGAGCGGAAGGGAGTCAAGATCCTGCTGAGAATGGAAGTACAGGGAATGGATCCAAAACTCTGCCGATTTCCCCTTAGACATACGCTGAATATTTGAACTGCAAAGGAAAGACAGTAAGAAGCTAGAGACAAAGCTGCCGGAGGGCAGAGCAGAGTGTTCCACAGGCTCACGGTGCACAAAAGAAATATCTGCAGTTTAGGACTTGACAAGAAGGTGAGGCCTTTAAAATTACCCCAAGATTTCAGGTGGGATCTTTAAAGGACTACACCTAAATGCACAGTGAACCAAAGGTAGACGGGGCCTTACAAAGGCTGCAGTCCAGCGTCAGGTCAGCCCAGTGTCTGACTGGAAGGTGGTCCACCCCCAATCTAGGCATCTTCCAGAGGAGGGGTGAACTCTCTTCAGATGACAACATCATCCAGAGACGTTAGGGCGTATTTTATTAAGAGGGCCAAGTAAGTAGACTACGAGAGGGAGAGCTTCACTGGAGAACTAGAATCTGCTAAATAAAATAAAGAGAGATTTTTGAAACGAAAAATGCAAGAACTCTTCCAAAACTCCAGTGTAATCATGAGAAAGAAACAGGCAAATACCAAATGAGAGATATTGTACAATATTGTACCTGTCCAGGACAAATCAAATCTGTCAAGGTCATCAAAAACTAGGAAAGCCTGGGAAAGTATTTCAGTCAAGAGGAGCCAAAGGAGACAGAGTGACTGAATGTCATGTGATGTCCTGTGTTGGAACCGGGGACAGAAAGAAAGGCCATTAGGTAAAAAATTAAGGAACTCTCAATAAAATGTGAGCACTAGTTAACAATAATGTATCAATATTGGTTCGTAATTTGTAACAAATATGCTGTACTACAATAAGATGTTCCTCAACTCATTGAGGAATAAGATGTGTCAATCAATCAAGTGTCCTATTGGTAACTGGTAGACAGTGATGCTGAATTCATTATCAGGGCTCATGGAAGAGAAAGCACTGTGCTTTTCTTGCATTAACCTGGAATACTTTGTAGAGAAAACATCATAGAGAATATTTAAGCAACTGGAAAGTCAGCTTGGCAAACTGAGTGTGAACATTTGTTTCATGAACTTAGCCATCCTTGTGCAAAAGACTCAGAAACTTGCATGAGTTTTATATAAGTAATCTTGAAGTCGATGAGGACATGATGGACTGTCAGGAAAAACATAAGAGAAATAGTCTGAAGTTGTGAAGCAAAGCTCAGGGAGCTACAGAGCAGCAGGAAGTAAGAACCCAAATAGAAGGCAAGGTCAGAGGCAAAGGAAGAGCCCAATAATTCCACAGATTCGGTGCACGCTGACCTGCAGGGGCAGAGCTGGAAATTTCACAATCACTACCAGAAATCTGCAGCTATCCTGGGATAGGATAAGGGTAGCACGAATAGGGAAGAAGAGATAGACCCCTATTGATGTTGCTTATGGAGAATTCAATCATCAAATTATAATTTCAATAGAGTTCTGGTAAGTTCCTGGAATGAGAAATCTTAACACAATGTACATGAATATACTACTATCACTATGAAATTTACTGCTGCTGCTACAAGGGAGAGCTTATATTTATTGAGGGCTTACCAGATTTCAGGAGCTAAGGTCTCACAATTAAAAAATAATAACTAAAATGACAAAAGTGATAAACGAGTTTAATAATAGATAGGACACAGCCAAACACAGGATTAGTAAACTGAAAGTGAGGTCATTAGAAAATATACAGACTGAATTATGGGGAGCAAAGAGGTGAAAAAAATGAAAGAATATAATAGCCATGGGATGGATGAAAGAAGGCTAAAAACTTGTTGCTGGAGTTCCAGATTGGGAGGAGAGACAGAATGGGGAAAAGCAATATTTGAAGAGATAATATGATATTAGAGAAATCTCCAAAACTGACAAGACTACTGACCATAGGTTTTAGAGACACTATACACCTCAAACAGGATAAATAACAGGTAAACCATAACTAAGAACATCAAACTTAAGCTGCTGTAAACTAAAGGAAAAGAAAAGAAGGAGAAGAAAGAAAATCCTAAAAGTAGGCAGAGAAAAAAAAGACAATACTTTCAAAGGAGCTAACTTTTCAACTGACAACTAACTTTTCAACAGGAAATATGAAAAAATAGAAGACAGTGGAATTATATCTTTAAAGTGCTGAAGAAAAGCACTATAATTCTCTACCTAGCAAAAATTTACCAATTTAGAATTCTCTACCAAACAACCTAGAATTTTTTACCCATCAAAAATATTTTTTAGAAGGAAAGGCAAAATAAATACATTTCCATATCAACAAATATAAGAGAATTCATCTCTAGTAGGACCATCACCAAACTAAGAACAAATGAGGTCTTCAGGCAGCAGGAAAATTACATGGAAAGAAGGCCGAAGAAAACATGGAAATCAGAAGGAATGAAGAACAACAAAATGGTGACTGGGGCCTGGGGACTTGTGGACAGATGGAAGAGAGGAGACACAGGTACCAAGGTGGAAGATGACCAGAGAGTAAGTCCACTTGAAAGGACATAATTTATTGGATTTAACAGCAATGATGTTTATTTGTTCATTAGCCACATGCATCTACTGTGTATGAATTACTGAATCTAGGTAGGGATCCACGTCAAGAAGATACAGACTTTGGACTTGAGGATCTTAAATCTCGTAAATAATGGTCATATATCTCCTCTTTTACATTGTCACTGCCACTGCAGACTGACACCTGATATAGCCAATTTTACATTTTCTTTTATGCACGGAATTCTATTACTTTGCAGTCTGTGTAAATTCACTGGGTAAATTTTGTCAAACACTTCAGAACTCCTGTCACTATTTCCTTGGGGAATAACTGTAGAAGCTTATATCTAGGTTTTGGGATAAAATGACCAGAGAAATCACCAATAGAAATGAATAACCACCATAAGTTGGTTACGGATTATCAAAGAAAAAGCACTTAGTGATAATTAAGATCAATAAGCGACATGAAACAACTAGGAAAATATAAATAATTTTGAAGATTCATACAAGTACTGGAAAGGCATCGGGTTTCTTGCAGTCCCAAGAATAAGGATTTCAATTATGTTTTTTTGAATATTGTCAAGAAGAGTGATCTCAGAGAGCTGGAGGAGAGCAGGAGCGATAGAAAGGAAGCACACTGAGGTCTACACCCTCCAGGTCGCAGCTCTTATCAAATGCTCTGCGGACTTCAATTCAGCACTTCTGTATCCAGGTTAACCACTCAACTGAGGGCTCCTTGGTGGTTTTCTAATGAACTTCAACAGTTTGCTTGTCTGCACAGAGGTCACACTGTGCCTGGCAGTAGTCTCCAGCATCCGTCAGGAATTCCAGAACTCCCATTCCATGGGAGGCGGTGGCTAGGGTAGATTACAGTTTAGTATTCCCTTCTGCCAGATGGAAGACTAGCGCTGATTGGAATTGGGTATTTCCCTTCCCCCAGGCTAGTTGAGCTCTGAAAATACCCCAGAATCTTAGACTCTGCTTAACTGGTTTCCCCTGAGGGCTGGCCTTATTAAGATCAGTGTGCTGGGGTATTTCAAAATGGTTCCTCTTCTCCTCGTGCAGGAAGCAGGAGGGGATTCTTCTCTGAAATTCACTGTGAGGACCTGCTGGAGCTTCTGGAGGTAAGTCTCACGAAATTGTGCGGTACCCCTATGACTGGGCCCTCTAGAGTGTTTAACTCTCACACTTGTCTGTGCTGAGCCCCCAGCAGTTCAACAATTACCGTTGTTTTCAGGCCCAGATACTGATTCCCGTGTGGTGGTTTCAGCGCCTGAGTCTCTGCTCAGGTGAGGTGTTACTCTCTGTGTTTACTTGTTGGTCTCTCCAATCTTGGGAGCTTCCATTTGCTCTGCATCCTAACCTTTCTTAAGGATCCTGAGAGAGTTTTTTCTTTTCAGTCTGTTCAGCTTTTTACCAGGATGGAATGGTGATTTCTAAGCGTCTTACATGCAGAACCAGAAGCCAGTCAGTATTTTTTACTCTTGATCAGCAATAGAAGTTCAAATAGCATTTCAGAAAATTATAAAATTCGTGGAGTTTGGAAAATGTAGTCATGAGCCATGTTATAGCAAGGCTTGTAAGCCACACTCTGCTTAATTAGGTAGGTAAATTGGGAAAAAGAACATAACATAGTATTAACGTTTGAGTTTTCTCTCTTTGTTCTCCCTTTCCATTTTCCCTACACCTTAAGGGCTGGTCCATTCTTAATACCCCAACCCTGTCCCCTGCCCGTATGTTCCAAACTCAAACAAAAGCAGAAACAAAGACTCAAAGGTATCACCAGCTTATATTCAAGGGGTGAAGGTTTATATAACATGTATTATTCCCTGAGTGGCTGCTATATACCATATATTTAAGCACAACAATCCTGAAAAATCTATATTTATTATACATATTACAGAGATGATAAAATGTTCAACTGATAATTGTATGCAATATTTCAGATAATTTTTCAGAAATCTTTATGATGTTATATTATCATCCTGACAAGATAAAGAAACCTATACTATTTCAAGAAGAAAAACTCTAGTCCAGGGATTCCTCTCATTTTAGGCTTTGATGGAAACAGGGCTTTAGGTAATGATATCAGAGTTGATTTTCTCCACATCTTGGTTCAGGCATGGGCTTTGTTTTATGAGTTGGCTCCATTCTCAGAATACTTTTCACTTATGGGGGCAAGGTGGCTGGGAGTCAATCAGTCTTGCATGCCCCGAGGTTAATAGGAGGGAAAGAACACCTCTTCCCGGTCACTGAAGCAATATTCAGATTAGTTTTAGTTGGCTTGGATCACACGTCCATTCTACACTCTCCTGGAGATTGAGGAATGGCTTGCTCTAATGAGCTAGAGGGAGCAACAGCCACCGGCTCTGCCTCTGGAGCAGGTGGAGATAATTCTACCTGAATTACATCAGCTTAAGGAGGGAGGAGTATTTCTCCTCCAAGTAAAATTTACAGGCTGAAACCAGGAAAAGTCTTAATTAAGATTCTTTGGGGGGGGGGGGCAATTACAGTAAGAAAGACTATTAAACTTAGGGAAACAAATACCTTTCCATTTGTCAGTTAATGCAAATATCCTATAGTAATGATATACTTTTTACCATTAGAAGACTAAGATATATATATATAAAGCTCAAATTTTAGTATGAGCTTCATTCTCTCCTTTACTCTTCATAATTAATTTCTTCATTTGGAGCTTGAATGTTTGTTCTAGTAAAAATATCTAAATTCAAGTTCTGGGTACAAATAAATAATAGATCATAGTTACTTGGGAATATAAATTAAAGTTGATATTTTCCAAAATATCCTTAGGTGATGCGACTGAGGCAAATGAAAGAAAAGATTCATACAAATTCAAATCTATGAAAGTCAGACTTTACTAGAATGTTTATATCAACTGTTGAGCTAAAGGGAGATAGCGATTTGTTCATAATCTTTGTCCACATGACTGCTATAAATGTTGAATAAGAAATATGTATTGAAAACAATAATTTGGTTAAGAACAACCGACCAACCAAATAAAAATAAAAACAGAAAACCAAACAGAAACAGAACTACAAAACTGATCTACAAACAGAGGTGGATAATGGAGCACCTTCACAGGTGAGGTTATCCGGGGAGCAGCCTCAGAGACACTTCCATGGAGGAAACGCACATGCAGGAAGTGAGTCTGGAGTGTTCTAGCTGCCAATAATAGTCTGGAAGTGAGAGCAGCAGGGGTGGCGAGAAGGAGAATGTGGGCCACCATAGTGACCTGTAATGTGGGTCATTAAAAAGAAAGAAACTCTGAGTATCACACAAGGCATCCTGGAGCTAGGTTGGCCCTGCACAACTGGCCTGAATTGAAGCAAGTAGACTGCTCGTTCAGTACCAAGCATATTGATCAGTCATTGGATGCACAGCTGCATCAGGAAGGTGACATGACCTTGGGTGAAGCAACTTTCTTCAGCTGAGGGCAATCTTCATGAAGGGGGCTGAGAGGTAAGGCGTTATCGACAACATGCCCAACAGCTGGGGAAACGAGTTTCAGTCTGGCAGCTAGGTTGGTGGTGGGAGTGAGGGAAGATCTTAGTGTTGCTCACAGCACCCTCTGTCACTCTAGCATGAGTGAGGTATCAGCGCAAAATTATTGCCTGAAAAGAACAAATCATTTCTGTAGCAGGGCCACTGAAGAAACGCAAAAGATTGCCTAGTTTTAATTGAGAATAAATATGTTCCCAGCATGACATTTTTGATGCCATAAATACAACAATTTTGTGCCACATAGTACTCATTTGAAGTGACTGAGAAAAAATAAATGGGATTCATTTGTTCTGCAGAAAAGGATCTAACTGAAGAAGCTTAAAGTTCTTTCTGACCCGATTTCTCTAATTCACGTAATTTAAACAGTCCTCTCCTCTTAATTTTCTGGTGGGTGCTTTTTGAGACCTTGCTTTTGTTAATGTATTCTGTGTCCTAATGGGCACAATAGAGAGGAAATTAGGATCTCTGAAAATATATAATACAAGTACACATTTTTGCTAAAAATATTCAAGATTTCCAATAATCCAAAACAAATAGTACAGAACTGCACAGGGGATCATTTAAAGGTCAATTTTCAGTATCATGTACTTTTAGACCCAGCAAAGTAAATATAATGTTCTTGCACTTATTAAGCTAGAACAGTTTAAACATGAGGCATGAACCAATTAGATTGGCCTGTAGTACATTATCATTAAAAACAGTAATTATCTTTACTGCTGAGTGAATTAGTAAATTGCTCCTGACCTGCTTTCCCATCTATTCATAAGACAGGCCAGATTGCTATTGTTTTCCTAAGGATTATATCCAGTATGTTGGCCTCAGTGTAATAAACCCGAACTCTGAATGAAATTATCCCACTAATTTATGAGGCTCTGTCTTTATGGAGCCATGTTGTTGAGTAGAGAATTTCTAAGCCTGAAAAATGTCTGTTATTCCTCTATTTATTTCACTATAAATCAAAAATTGTTTCTCAGCATTTTCTTTCAAAGATTATTAAACTCTTGATCACAGAAAAGATCTGAAACATGCTCCACATTCTTAACTGAAAACCAGAATACTTTCATCAGAAAACTCATTCCAATGAAATATATTTATGCTCTTTAATGCATAGTTTATTGTGGACAATTAATTGTACCTATTGTTTGTGCTTCACAAATTTATACTCATTACCATGTTTGTAATTGAAAAATTAACCTGATAGCAATGCTTTCTGATACAATGTTATAGATATATGATTTCCCTTGAAATCAAGTGCTGATATTAAATCATACCCAATGTTTTAATGTTTTGAAAACATGTCCATTTTTTTCAAGGATATATAGAAACCATAATAAGAGTAAATTTTGATGAAAACAAATTTTGTGTGAAGAGCATTTTAGAAATGACTTGAGAGGAAGTTCAGCCCCAGTCCCAAGAGATGAGTCTCTGGTTAGATCTCAGGCGAGGCTTCTCCTTCACCAAGAGGAGAAGGCAGATCTTGGCAAGAAGCCAAGCACAGACATCTTGGGTCTGTGGTGGGCAGTGTCAGAAGACTTCCAAAATAAAAGAACCAGGGTAGGCAGGTCTGGAGGATTGATTGCTTCCTTGGACGTTTCAGCAGACTTTTTTTTTTTGTAGTCAGTTGAGAGAGAGGGAACTTACTTCTCTGAAGTCCTTCTGAAGACTCCTAAGTGCCCAGTAACCAAAGAGATACAGACGCCCAAGCCTCTTTTTTATTTTAAATGAGAAACCTTCCCTGACCAAAAATAAATTGCTATCATGAACTCAAATTCTTTCCAATTCACTTGTTTCTTTTTGTTTAAATGAAATTTCATCGTGGATATTTCCATGGTTGAAGGAAAAGATAAAGGTATTAATGGTCAAAAGTGATGTGGTTTAGTTCACTAATATTTCTTTTCCTGTCAATATCAAGAAGGATGTGAGATTTGCTAGTATGCCTGAGAAGGGGAGAGCATTCCTGGCAGGGGAATAATGTCTAAAGGCTCTGAAAACCAAATATCTCTTGGAGTATTTGAGATCTGAAAAAGATCAGGAAGGCTGGAGTTGAGTATCTGAGGAGTCAATGTGATTGGAGGGGTATGAAGGAATCCACCATGCAGGCACTTATCTGCTCCGATCAGTTCAGACTGTATTTGAAGGATATATAGGATGTATGTTGTGATACAAAAATGTTTCACAAATTGAGATTTGTTTTGGGATTTTGTTTATGATGCTGCATCCACATTAATTTATTGTACACATGGTTCTTAGGCCTGTAAGATAGGATGTTTCATGCCCACTGCCTCAAAGAAAGAGTGACATACAAAACTTAAAATTAAAAAAGTCAACTCCTTGGCCTTTGAATTTCAAAGTGAAAGTAAAATTTAAAAACAGGGAGAATGCATGTGAAGGCAAAGAAGGTATTTCGAGTGTTTGGACTAGAAAGAATCGCCTTATGCAGGGTTTGGTGTAGTGGGAAGAGGGATATCAGGGAGGGGAGGATAGCGAGAGATGTGGCAAATACAGCATAGAGAGCAAGTGGACGGTGACAGGGTCAGCAGTGGCCTGTGTGTCCTGTGTTCTTGCCCAAAGGCTGGATGAGACAATGGATGTCTTGCCATATGTCGACTTCAATAGACAATGCCCTTAGCCACATTCTCAGTTGACGTCATTACTGTTACTCCCCCATATGGTCCCTGCACTTGTGGGAAACATGCATATAAGCTACCAGAACTGAGAAAAATCCCTGAAAAAAGGAAGCATGGAGTCCAGTTTGAGATTTTCTCTCAATAAAATCGGTCTTGTTATTTCATTCAAACCTTGGAAGGACACATTGTTCACATTCCACTGTGCTTTCGAAAGAGAAGTAAGCCAAGAAAGATAACCTCATTCCACCCTTGCTGATAAGGGAGGAGTATCAGGACTTAGTGCCTGACCTGAACATCTCTTCAGGGTTCTATTTAATCATAGCTATCTAGTTTTTTTCTAATCTGTACTATAATCTGTTCTCTCAGAAAAATCAGGACCGAGGAAGAAGCAAGTAATGTCTCATCCATGTAGATTTAAATTTGACATGTTGAAATTATTGGCAATTGCGTGTATTTTTGTTATGAAATGTCTCATTTATAGACAATGTAGAGAGAAAAAACTGTTACATAAAATAGCAGCAGAACATTAAGAAATATAGTATTTGCAGACATTTAAAGAATGACGTTACTCTCTAAAATATGTCAGAGCTATTTCCATTATACATTTTTAAATCTTGAAGAAAATAACCTTTCAAAAACTTTCCTAGAGAGAGCAAAGATTTCTCAGAAGTTGTGTTCAAGTGAGTATATTTTAAAATGTCTATTATTGGCAGCACAAAAAGTTGGCAACCTGTTTTAGTTCGACCGTCTTTAAAACGTCTGTCCATAAGACTGAGTCGGAAACCATTGTATTACTGTGTTAGAGAATTAAGCTTGGTCGCTCCCCTCTTCCTCCCATGTTATGCACAGTGAAATGTACAGATCTTGAGTGCAGAGTTCAATGCCTGTTGATATGCGTGTAGCCTCATGTAACCCCACACCCCAATCAGGTTATAGAATATGCAGAATATTGCTTATTCCTCACCTTACTATTGTTCCCAACACACGATTGGCAACCACTATTCTGACTATCTTTGTGATGGATTAGTTCTGTCTGTTAACTGCATATAAATGTAATAATATCTTACATACACATTTGATTTGGGCTTCTGTCGCTCAACATGTTTTCTTTTTAATTTACATACATGTTGTTGCCTGTATCAGCAGTTGATTCTTTTTTATTGCTTACTATGTAGTAGGAATACAGTAATATCTTTACTCATTTTACTGTTGATAGACATTAGTTCTTGTTTTTCTTTGACTATCATAGACAAAGCCTTTCTCTCATTATTATAAATGTCTTTCTTTAGGCATATGTTTTAGTTCTCTTGGTTAAATACCTACAAGTAGAATTAACTAATGGAGTAAGTGAATATTTAACATCACACAAAAAAAATTTAACATGCCAATCTGTTTTCCAAAGTAGTTGCAAAATTTTATATTCTCACCAGCAATTTATGAGTTCAAGGTGCTCCTCATCGTTGCCAACATTCGTTTTTGATCTGCCTGTCTGTCTCTCACTTTAACCATTCTAGTGTGTTTGAAATGGTATCTAATTGTAGTATTAGTTTACATCCCCAATGAATAATGATGGTGAACACTTTTCTATGTATTTAATCCTTACTCATATTTTCTTTTGTGAAGTGTACACATTTTTGCCACATTTTATTAGTTTGCCTTTTAATAGATTTGAAGTTCTCTCTATATTTTATATACAAAGCTTTTGTCAGATATATGTATTTCATGTATTTTCTTCCTCTCTGTGGCTTGTCTTTTTAAAATAGTGTTATTAGATGAGGTTTTAATTCTAAAAGTATAATTGATCATTTTCCTCTTAGCATTTGTGCTTTTACCTATCCCAAGATTAGCAAGATATTCTCCAGCAGTTTTTTTTTTTTTTAATGTGATCTTTAGTATTTTAGCTTTTGTATTTAGGCCTGTATCTATTTTGAATTAACTTTTTTATATGGTACAAGTTATGGGGTATGGTTTTCTATATGTTAATTCAGTTATTCCAAAACTGTTAAAAAGACTTTTCTTGTAGAATTACCTTGGCACTTCTGTTGAGTATGGATTGACTGTGTTTGTATTTATTCTGTAATCTGTTTTCCATTGATTGATTTTATCTACTCTTACACCAGTCCACACTGTCATTATTAATGTCCCTTTAGGGTAAAAGTCTGATAAGCTGAGTTTCCAACAGTATTCTTTTTCCAGTATTGTTTGAACTATTGTAAGCCATTGAATTTTCACAAATTTTGGCATCTAAATACATACGTTGTACAGGGATTTAATTGCCATGCTTCTCAATTTATTAATCAATTAATGGATAGTTGATTGCTTATCAATACCGGGCCATCCAATCCATTAAGATGATATGTCATTCCATTTATTTAGGTCATTATTTCTCTCAGCTGTAGTCTTAGTTTATAGTGTAGAAGGGTTGCACAGATTTTTAAAAAATTGATTCCAAAATATTATATATTTGTAATCCTGTTGTAACTATAATTATTTTTTTAATTACAATTACATTTTTTTGGATGCAAATATATGGAAGGCTAATTGATTTTTTTAAAATTGACTTTCTATCCTGTGAACTCGCTAAATTAATTTTAGTTCTAGTAAGTTGTTTTGAAGATTTCTTGGGGCTTTCCACAAAAACATTCAAGTTGACAGGGAATACAGTTTTACTTCTTAGCTTTTGTATCTGTGACTTCATCTGTTTTTCCTGTCTTACTCCCGGCACAGCTAGACCTTTTAATACAGTGTTGAATAGAAGTGAAGAGGGAAGGTATCCTTGCTTTTTCTGCATCCTTTTATGCTATTAAGTATATTATTAGCTGAAGTTGTTAGTACCTTCTTTATATCAACTTAAGGAAGTTCTTTAATTTTACCTTGCAGAGAATTTTTTTGATGTATCAGTTTTTGTCAAATGCATTTCCTGAATGGAGTGAGATAATTTTTTTCCTTTATTCTGTTAATTGGTAAAATACAATGACTTTCGAACATAGAAACCACCTTGCATTTCTAGAGTAGAACCCCCTTGGTCATGAGATATTATCTTTTTTAGATATTGATATATTTGATTTGCTAGTATCTTGTTAATGAATTTTCTGTCAATATCCTTTAAGGAGTTATCTGTAACTTTCTTTTCTTGACAAGTCTTTGTCAGGTTTTGACATGAAGGTCAAGGTGAAGTCATGGGTTGTGCATTTTACATCCTCTGTTTTCTGAAAGACTATAATGTTGGTGTCATCTCTTCCTTAAATATTTTATAGAATTCAGCAGTGTAACAACGTCCTTTTGGAGTTCTCTTTGTGGAAAAGTTCATAATTAAGAATTTACTTTCATAGATAGAGATATTTGGATTTTCTACCTTTTCTTCAGTCAGTTTTGACAAGTTGTGTTTTCCAAAGAATCTTTCCATTTAATCCATTAAATTTGTTGGCCTAAAGTTGTTCTTAACAGTCCTTTTTTATCCTTTTCAGGTCTACGAGATTTTGCCTTAATATTTCCTCCGTTTCTAATATTGTATTTTGGACTTTCTCTTTTTTTTCTCTGCAAGAGTCTTCTAAGGATTTCTCAACTTAAATAATCCCTTCAACAAAACAACTTTTAACTCTAACTTTATCCATGTTTATCCTTTTTTCTTTTAATTGGTTTTGGCTCTGTTATTTCCTTCCACTGTTTACTTTGGGTTTAATTTTCTCACTTTTTCTAGTCTTAAGGTGGCAACATTATTCATGGATTTAGTAAGCCTTTTTTGTTTTCTAATAAGAGCATTTAAGCTATACATTTCTATACATGTGCCACTTTGGCAACAATCCACAAATTGTGATACGTTTTATTTTCATTATCCCCTTCAAATTATTTTCTAATTTCTCTTGTGATATCTCTTTGACCTATTAGTTATTTAGTAATCTCTTATTGACTTTCCAAATATCTCTATTTTAATTAAATTCTCCTTTGATCAGAGAACATTATGTGTAATATTATAATCTCTTGAATATATTTTCACATATTATTATTATTATTTTTTTCCTGAGGAAGATTCACCCTGAGATAAGATCCATGCCAATCTTCCTCTATTTTTTAGTATGTAGGCTGCCAGCACAACACGGCCACTAACAGAGCAGTGTAGGTCCACACCCAGGAACCAAACCTGGGCCACCTAAGCAGAGTACACTGAACCTAACCACTAGGCCACCAAGGCTGGCCCTAGTTTCACATATTTTATTTAACATATTGAAATATATTTCACATATTTTCAGAGTGTGATCTATCTTGGTCGTTTTCCATGTGAACCTGAAGTGGATTTGTATCTTGCAGTTATTTGAATCTTCTACATCTTTAATAAATTTTGTCTAGTTGCTCTATCATTTACAAAGTGAGGGTTGTTAAAATATCCAGCTGTATATGTGGATTTGTCTATGTTTCCTTTTATTTCTGTCAGTTTTTGCTTCATGTATTTTGACATTCTGTCATTAAGGGTGAAATTATTGTTGTGTCTTACTGATGAATTGACCCTTTCATCAGCATAAAATGTCCTCATTTCTCTCTGGTAATAGTCTCGAAGTCTATTTTGTCAGAAAATTGCATAGCCACAGTAACTTCCTTGTGCTGAATGTTTGCATACTATATCTTTTTCTGTCTTGCTTTCAACATTTCGTGCTTAGCATTTAAGCTATATTTCTTGTAGGCAGCATACAGCTGTGTATTACTTTATTATTCTACCTTATAAACTCTACCTTTTTAATTGGAGTGTTTAGTCTATTTATATATAACAATTATTAATATGGCTGTGTTTAATTCCATAATTTTTCTATTTGTAATCTAGTTTTTCTCTCTTTTTTCCTTTTTTGCTGTTTTCCTGATTATTTTGGATTAGTTGAATATTTTCTAATATTCCACCTTAACACCTCATTTGCCTTTTTAGCTACATGTTTTCATCCATTTTTCCTACTTGTTCTTGAAAATTAACTTATTCCAAAGAAATTAGGGGTAACAATGTGCTAATTCTTTTAAAATGTAAGAAACCTACAACAGTAAAAGCCCATTGAACTCACACTGTTCTTTTGCTATTGACGACCAAAATTTTGCACATTCATATGTAATAAAATCTATTATAAAATATTTTTAAATTGATCCACATGATTTTAGTTTCCACTTTGTGTTATTTCCTTTAGCCTCAATTATTTGAAAATTCTAGTGCTACATGTTTGCTGAGGAGGACTGCTTTCAACTTTGTTTATCTAAAATATATCTTTGTCTTAATTTTTGTAGGATATTTGTGATGATTATAGAATTTGAGAAGTTTTTTCCTTTCTGCATTTTAAGATATTTAAAATTCGTTTGGTTTCCCAGGTTTCTGATAGGAGCTCAGCCATCATTTATGTCATTGATCTTTTCTATATAATGTCTTTTTTTTTCCTCTGGCTATTTAAACATTTTTACTTTTTCCTCATCAGCTATATGTTATAATATTTATATATGTGGTTCTCCTTATATTTGTCTCGTTTGGGTTTTACTGAGATTTTTGCATCTGTACATTGATGTATTTTCACCTAATCAGGAATTTTCAAGCACTATCTTTTCAAATAATTTTTAAGTTCATTTTCTCTCTCCTTTCACTTCAGAACCTTAATTATATGTATGGTCTAGTATTTTATCACTTGATTCTTTTTTTTTTTTTTTTTACAATAACCTGAGGCTCTGTTCATATCTTTAGCATATTTTTATTTCTTTTCTTTAGACTGGATCATTTATATTTTCCTTGAGATTATGCACCCTTTGTCTCTAGTCACTAATGTTAGTTAATCCAGAATATCAGTGAAGATATAGAAGACTTGGAAGCCTCTATCAAGAAAGCTGATCTAATCAATATTTATGGGACACGCTACCTAACAAAAACAGGGTACACGACATTTCAAATACATATGTAATATTCACCAAAATAGACCACATTTGGGTCATAAAACATGTATTAATAAATTTAACAGGACTGAAATCAGTCAAGGCATGTTTGTTTGCCACAACAGAATTCAGTTACAAATCAATGACAGAAATATATATAATTCCCAAATATTGGAAAATTAAACCGTGCACTTCTAAATTACTCATGGATCAAAGAAGAAATTACAAATAAAGTAGAAAAAAATTTTGAATTGAATGAAAACGAAAAGACAATATGTCAATATTTATAAGATGCAATTAAACATTTTTATGGGGAAATTTGTAGCATTTAATGCTTAGAATAGATGGGAAAGTCTTAAACCAATTAATTCAATAAATATTGAAAATATTTCTACTTGCTGTTTAAAAATGACTTTTAAAGTCACATTTCCCTGCTTCACTGCATGTTTAGTAAACTCTTATTTTTGGATGATATATTTTAGAGATGCTGGATTAGATCACCTTTTTTTAAGGGTTGAATCTTATTCTAATTGACTGTTAAAATACTGACAGACGCTCTTCACCCTGTTGGGGTTGCGTTTATTCCTTGTTAGCAGGTCTGTTTCAGTTTTGCCCTTAGTTTTTAGCTGTGGCTTTTACTGTGGGCCTGGGCATGACCCACACTCATAAGCTGAGCTTTTCTGAGATCTCACCTGTTTGTCTGTGCTCCTCAAAGAGACCGGTCCGTCTGGCTGTTGCAGAATTCTGATGTCTCCAAGAACGGCGTGTCCTCTAGAATCTGTTCAGCTACAACCCCACAGAGACAGTCTCCTGAGATTGACCCTGCCTTTAGCCAAGGACCAAGGTAATTGCTCACAGACTTTTGAAGCCCCCTCTCTGTGCTGTCGTCCCTTTTCCAGGACACTGCCCCACAAATTCCAGCCATTTCTGCAGGCTGGAACTTCAATAACTACCTCCTTCCCTCAGAGATAAATTTAGAGTTTTACACACATTACCTCTCACACCTCCCTTAAGTAGACTGTTCAACTCAAGGCAAATGTATTTCTTGAGCCAACAGTAAACTTTTCTACCTCCTTTCACGTGGGTGCCAACTACTCCTTATAGCACAGCAGAAGCATGTCACTGAGCAAACACCTGGGAGAGAGCAGGGTTCACCTGTGTGTTTCTTTTCTCCGATGTACCATAGGCCTGTGCAGACTGCTATTCAATGCCTGGAAATAGTTGCCTCATATATGTTGTTCAACCTGGTAGTTGTTATAGTGGCAGGCAAATCTGAATTCATTTTTTCTGCCATGGCCAATGAAAGTCCACACTCCACTTTTTTCTTTGATAGTTTCCACCATGCTCCTTATTACTTCAAAATAACTACAACAAACCTATAACCGGTGCCTAGTTTACCCTTGTTAGGACCATAATATTAGATACTGTTTTGTCATAATTGAAAAGCATTCATATGTACAGCATGGCTTGGGAATCTGTTTAAAACATTTAAACTAGATCTAATCTCAAAAAATCATTTTGCCGACAATTTCTCCCTCTTCCTGTCTTATGACATTTAGGGTTTTCTCAAACTCAAAGGAAACTTGTAAGTTATTGTTGGCTCATAATTATTCTCTTGGCTTTGTGTAGTGAATTTTATAGAGAATTACATCTTTCTAGCTTTCAGCAGATTTGCTTTCTGTTTTCTCTGATTATGAAATATTTATTACTGATAATTTTTTCAATATAAATATCATAGAACATTATAGTTTCATTTATTATATGTCTTACCACCTAGTCACTATACTAAGCACTTGATATCTTATGCAAGTTTCTTAAACTTTGTGCCTGAATTGTTCATCGATAAAATAGGCCTAAAAATCCTACTTTATAGAGTTGTGAGGATTTAACAGCATAATTCATGCAAAGTCATTTGGATAGTGCTTGACACTTAATAAGTACGTGTGCATATGTTATTAAAGTTTATTATTTATGCTTCACAACCTTTATGAATAACTACCTTCTTCATTTCTACATTATCCATCATCCCTTGTAATAACTTCCTCCGTCGATACTTGGTTCAGATTATTTACTTTATTTCTTAGCAAATAATGTCTTTCCATTTTAAATTCAACCTATTTAAAAGTAAAACTAGACTCTAGTCTCCATCCAAAAACAATAGTTTTCCTGCTGCTTGATTTGTGTGTCCTAATCTTTGTTTATATGATGACCTGGGTCAAGAGCATTCCCTTCTCTTCTTTCCCCCACACCTTCTCATCCTTCGTGCCAGGTAGACCCACACTTTGCATCAACTCTATTTTTCCTGTTAGCATTTACTGGGAAGGGACAGTAACTCCGTCTAACTGTTTCGATAGCTTCTGATCTCTTCCTTTCACTTGATATACCACAGATATGGGAGGCTTCTGAAACTCCAAATATGTGTTTAAAAAATCTGCAATGTATCCCCATTGACTGGGGATAGCCAAAAAACCCAGACTACTTTTGAGGAGTTATTAATTACTTAATATAACAGTTAACATTTGTAAGTGATTATTATGTACTAGCCATATTTATCACAGAAATCCAGGGAAATATATACCATTAATATCTACTTTTTGTGTTGAAGGAAATAGAAGCCTAGACAGACAGTGTACATACTGTTTAATGGTGTAGATTTTGGTGCCTTGATTGTCTTGTGTCCCAGTTTCTTTGTAATACAGCAGATAATAATTACGCCTACTAAGATTTTTGTGAGAACTAAGTAAATTAGTATATCCAATGTGTTTTAATTGTGCCTGTTATGCAGTAAGTTTTCAGTAAATGGTAGTTCTTATTGTATTTGGGGATGTTAGTGACTGGCATAAATGGCAGAACTGAGATATGGAACCCAGGAGCCTGATACCAGAGCCCATGAGACCATCATTATGCTCTATTCTCTCCCTCAAAAGGCCTAGCAGATAACATTCCAGAAGTTTTACACACATTACCTCCCACACCTCCTTTAAGTAAACCATTACGCTTAAGGCAAATTTATTTCTTGAGCCCACTGTAAACTTTTCTACTTCCTTTCACGTGGGTGCCACCTACTCAAATCCTTTTTAAACTCCAAGACTCTGCTCATAATTCTTCCATAGAGGCTTCCCATAATGCATTTCCCCCCATTGCTACATCATTTTCCTCTTCTTCAATTTTGATTCATAATCCCAAGGAAAATGTAGTCAATCCATGAGTTCCTTTTCTCTTTATAGTTCATGGTGATGTGTGTTATTTTTGAATCCATAACACTTACTGTTCCAGATGCTTTATGTATACACCACATTTGAACTCTGACAAGTTGTTGTGTGCTTACACTTCTTTATAATCCAACCCAATTTTAAATTTATAAACATGTCAAAGGTAGTGATTCCTTCTTACTTTTATTCCTATTGTACTTTGTACAGTGATGTCAACGTATATGGTCATTAGTAAATACCTCTTTATAATTAGTAATATTAAAGGTATATTTGGCTAAATTCATAACTAATATATTGTTATAACATGAAGTTCCTCTAAGAATTACAGTATTTCATTTTACAGATAATTCTGTTTAAATATTTTGGATCAGATACACTTTATTGCATTTTTCTAATCTAATATGTGAGGCAGTGAAAGCACATAGCAGATTATGTAGTTATGTAGTAAAATAAAAATTGAATTTAAGAACCTAAGAAGCCAAATCAAGTTTCTACAGATAATGTTAACATTTCCTGAGTTACACACCAGAGAGATATCTTACTGGTATTTTATTATTAAATATTCATATTCAAATATTACTATTTCATATCAACTGAATTACATTCAATCCCTGAATTATATAACTTTGCCAAATAAAATTTCTACTGGAGACATAACTTGGGAATTTCCCATTAGTGGGATACTTAATTTAACAAAAATATTCATTATTGTTATTAATGTTTAATGCCTAAGAAATAATATGAAAATGAACAAATTCTTTTCCCCTCCCTAATCATAAAAACACTAGCTGTCTTGACTGTCCTACTTGGATGCATCTCTCACAGATCAAATCCTTGGCAGCCCTTCTAGAAATTCATTCCTAGAGCTTGCTCATGCTGCCAAAAAATACTTTCTCATCTTTGAAAAATAGAATTATATTAAAGAATGTGATTTTTAAATATTTGATAAAAAAAATACCTAGGAGCATATGGCATGGATCCAAATTAGTTTTTTATAAAAGTCAACTCATTTAGAAAAGAACATTGAAATCCTGCCAAATATGGAGTAAATCCTGTGTTGCAGGATAGTTTCCACCTGGCTGAAACTCCTACTTTTTCTCTTAAGCCTGGTCTTTTAAAATACTCTGTTTCTGAAACTTATAGATAACAAACGATAACCCTAAAACTTTCATTTATTTCTGTACTAAAAGTGTCAAAACAATGAGAGAATCTTTGTGTTGATACTTGGGTAAATGAAAAGAGTATGTCAGGAGAAGGGAAAACTGTAGATATCATTTTATATTTCATTTTTTTCAAAATTTGTTTTCTTATCCAGAATATTTTAATAGTAAATCAAGCAAACATTTACTCATGCATTTGTTATCAGAAAGCCTTCATCTTTTTTCTCTATTTACACTAATTATATTTAAACATTTTAAAATCATTTTAGACATAATTACAATCAATGACTTTAACAAGTCACATTTTTATTTGGAAAGTTTATCTAGGTGATTTCTAATGTGTTGGATCCTGCAGGCTTTTTCTTCAAGTATAGGAACAAAATGCAAACAAACAAAAAAATCTTTATTGCTGGGAATGAGTTTCATAAATAGGTTTATTTTGGCTTAAAATTTCTTGCTCATTCCCAATCATTAGTCTCATTATTAAATCTATGAGCCTCATGTGGAATCAGTATTAAATAAATATGTAGAGAGTAGATGGTAAATTATTCATATTACAAGTATCTATTTCCTAGTTCAGCTATCAAGCAATTTCCTTGCCGTGATTCAAAATACTGACAAATCAATAAATGTACATTTTCCTGCAGTGATTTTCAGCAAAACAGTGAAACACATTTTAACTGATAGTTTTTCAAAATATTGAGATGGCAAAAATAGATTAATAAGAAAGATAATAAAAATTCAAAGCAATAAAATTAGATGAAAACCAAAATATTTATATTAGGCAAAAAATTACAATTAGAACTGGTCCTCCAAAAATAAAGCAAAAGGAATTTATTCAATATACATCACTATATCAAGGAAAAAGAGCAGAAACAATAGTATCCCCAAAATTTAAGTGGTGAAATAATACAGGTATATGATAGCAAAATAAATTTAAGATAGTCATCTATTCAACTTTATGAAAAGTAACATTTAAAACATGAATTTTCTAGGAAAATATAAATTACCAAAAATGATCACTAAAAACAAGGGAACTTCTAAACAGATAAATTACCTTGGAAGAAATGGAAAATTTTATTAAACTTAACTTAAAAAGCACTGGCCTAAATGTTTATAGAGTAGCTCTATCAAAAACTGAGACACCAATGACTTCATTATTCAACCGGCCGTGGTCAGTGGAGGGTTTGGAGTGGAAGGGAGATTAGTTTATAGTAGTCCCTTAAGTACTATTTGAAATGTTTAATTTTTCATTAAAATGTAGTGTAAACATTTTAAAGGTAAATATCAAGCAATGGCAAATAATAGCCACAGGCATATCCCATTTTTAGAATCTAAAGCAGCAAACATTAGTAAACTCAAAACTTAAATTCTTATCAGGATGGACTGTTATAGGAACTTTCAAAATACTTTCTCTAGAAATCAAATAGTTTGACAAAATGTATCTATCATAACCTGTTATTTATATATTTTATCCCAATATAGCCATTTGAAATTAGCAGATAATATTACATTCAGGTATTTTTTCATAACAACACTTAAAAAATACTTTTGAAAACTAACAAAAATCTTAAACGCCCAGCAGAAGAATGCTTCTAAGTGTTCTATTTAGACAGTGACATAGGCAGCCATCAAAGTTTATTTTCACAACGCGTTTTTAGTGACATGGCAAAAGTCTTACTAGACAATTAGGAGTAGAGGAAAGCAAACTAAAGATATCCATCCTGACTACGGTGAACACACACACATCTGAATAGCAAACATATGGAAAGGAAAATAGCAGAAAAGAACCTATCGATGATCAAATTTAGACGTGGAGGGTAACTATAGGTGCTCTCTGCATTCCCCAAGTTGTCTAAAGGATCACAGGTTACTCCTATGGTCAGAGCTGTTTTTTTAATTTTTGTTTTGAGAATTAATACTTTAATTTCAACTAACCAATAAATTAGGAAAAGCCTGCATGAGATGATGTACTACTGGAATTCTTTATGAATGTTTGTATGCAAGATATTGTGTACCTACATTTAGTTGGTAGGCAGTTTTACTAAAATATATACCTTAAAACAGTTGCTTAGTTAACTTATTTGCTCTTGATGCTAACTTTCTACTGAAAATTCATCAAGATCTGTAACACCAAGCATATGTCGTTTCATGGCTTTGTCATAATGTGTCATCTTTGTTTCTCAATGATGTAATGAAGTGCTGTTGTGAGAATAAAAATTGTATCAAAGAAAAATTTTTCCAATTATCCAAAGTTGTGTTTATTTTTCTATTTTAACCCATTTGCTTAAAAATTATAAATATTTCTTTGAATGTATTTATGAAATGAAATTTAACTGAATTTTTTTAGTTGACTTGTGGCCAGTTATATCAACTTATTAAATTAAAAATTACCTGAGACAACATTGTGAAAAAAATGTAAATTTTTAAAATTGAAGTAACATAGTTATAGAAAGGTACATAAATATACGGCAAAAAGAATTGTCACAGTGTGAACCCAAACCATTTACTCACTATCTGAATAGAGGAAAAGTTTTACAGGCACACCAGAAACCTTTCATATGACCCACAAAATCATTGCTACCTACTTATTCCCTGAAGGTAATTCTGATTTCCAAGACCACAGGTTAAATTAAGCAGGTTTTAATCTTTATGTATGTGCTATCATATAGTATATATTCTTTTGTCTAGCATATTTACCCCAGCGTTGTTATTAAGGGGTTTTATCTTTTTACAAATAGCTATAGATCATTATTTTAGTTTTCAGAGTATTCTGTATTGTGAATATACTGAATTTTTTTTATTCCTTTGCAATCGTTCCAATATTGATAGATATTTACCTTGTTTTATATGTGTTGCTATGCATATTTTTCTGAGAACGTTCTTGTGCATATCTCTTGGTGCCCACGTGCATGCATAATATATTTATGAAATTGCTGGGTCATAAAGTATGCATTTATTCAAATTTAGCAGAAAACACCAAGCAGCTTTCCAAAGTGGCAATATCAATTCATACTCTATAACTGTCTATGAAAGTATCAGGTCATCTATATTACCTACACTGCGTGTTAGAAGTCTTGAATTTCAGCCATTTTTGTTGACTCTAGTGGTGTCTAGCTGTGGTATTAGTTTGTATTACTTTGAAACTAAGGAGGTTGAGCAAGCTTTGACATTTTTGAAGTGTCTGTCTGCTGTCCATTTTTATTTTGACTATATTCTCTTAATTGATTAGCAGGACTTTACATATTCTGAATGCAGGTTTATTTTGAGATACATGAGTTGTGATTATCTTCAACTTTTTGAGATATTTTTCACTCTTTTTGATGTTTTGTTTTGTTTTGTTTTTGACAAACAGGCCCTCGTTAACCCTAACTTAACTGCCTTGGTATCTCTTTGATGTGTTTACGCAGAATTAATTTAATGTTTTGCCTAGCTTTTCTAACTGCTCCCACTGGGAGACTTGCTCTCAGTTACCCTGTTAACTGCTACCACTATAAGTGTTTTTCAGACTATATCTCCCTTGGTCCACGTGAGTACTGTGTCATCCTCCTATTTCTTTCAGTATCTAAATTTCATGACATATTCTGATTGTAACTACTTATCTGATAATGGAAAATGTCCTCTTTGAACAAAAACAGGACAAAAGTGAGGAGATGAAGAGAAAAAAATCAAATGCATATCAAAAGCATATGATACTATTTTAATTATTTAACAAAGTATTGTAGCGTTATTTATAAATACTGGATTTTTTTTTAAATATAATGTTTAAAGTTCCTACATATTTACATTGGTATAAAACCCATTATAAGATGTTTAATATTCAACAGAAAGTGTTTTGGTTACATAATCTAAGTAAATCCCCTTCTTTTTACTTCATGCCAGTCCTAATGGTATTTAATTTCAATGAGCTGGATCTCCTTCAGTGGCCCTCAGTCCCCTCTCTTCCTTCACATACCTTCAGATCAAGGGTGCTAATGGAGGGGCTCTGATTAATCTTCTCAGTAATAACAACTCATGGCTAACATTTCAAAGAAACTTGAATATTGATTAAAACATTTTGAAGGCCAACTGCTATAGAGCACAAGACGAAAGCCAACAGGAAATTGTTGAAGTTTTGCTATGTGTTAGCTGATTATTGGGAGAGCTGAATAGAGGCGAAGCAGTGACCTTGAGCAAGAAAATGTGACTGCAATCCCGGGATGAAATTACTCGAGTCAACTGGTGTGTGTCTTAGGGACTAAATAATGCCACCATGGGTTTCTGAAAAACACACCTGACTGAGGATTTGACAGAAGCTTCTACAGGGATATTAAAGTAAATTGATGAGGGCAGGCTACAGAGACCGCTCTGAAATTTCTCAGAAGGGCATTTGCACGTACGTGCACACACATACAAACCATCAAAGTTTTTAAAATTATGAATATTGTATATTTAAATGAACTGACAATGTTCATAGATGAGAAACTCCTAATCAAATAATGCTGAACAATGATAATAAGTATACTACATTACACTCATAAAGTGTATGATAATATTCAGTGCCTTTTCACATATTTGAGCTCACCACAAGCTTTTTATCCTTGGTCTGTGTCATAAGAGCAGACTTGGACATGCCAGTGCCCCCCCTCCCAAAACACACACACTTATACTCACGCTCTCTCATTGAACTCGTATCTTGAAATCATCATATGTTGGATAACTGAAATCATAAATATGTAATTATTTCCAGGCTGTTAGAAAAAAGTCTTTAAAGGAAAGAATTAAATTCAAGGTAAGAATTGTCTGCTTTCAGTTATGAAATAGGAAAAGCAAAAGAAAATGAGATAAAATCTCCCTCCATTTTCATAGAAAGTAAATTCTATTCAGGGAACAGTATAATATTTTAACTAGTTTCTCCAATATTGATCAAATATTTCAAAGATAAAATATCTGTTTCTGGACATTTTCTTAACATAAAACAATTGGTTATCAAAAACACAGTGTTCACTTAACAGAACAAGCCAACAAATACATGATTCAAAATCTCTTGAAAATCTAAAGTAACTAGTTGTTTAGCAAGCAATTAGTGATTTCAGTTCAGGGTCGCCCTGTGGCAGACTGGTTAAGTTCACGTGCTCTGCTCTGGTGGCCCAAGGTTCACTGGTTCAGATCCTGGGCTTGGACCTAGCACCGCTCATCACGTCATGCTGAAGCGGTGTCCCACATAGCACGCCTAGAAGGACCCACAATTATAATATACAACTATGTACTGGAGAGAAGGAAAAAAAAAGAGGAAGACTGGCAACAGACGTTAGCTCAGGACCAATGTGAAAAACAAATCCAGTAAAATAAAGAAATAAAGGCACAGCAGAAAAAGGATGAGAAGGTGGAGGACAGCCCTAGGCCATTTTTAAATGAGGATTTGGAATGATAAATCTTTGATTCAGAAACTATAGGAAAAGTAGATATTTAATAGGTAATCCTGGGGAAAAGTTATTAACAACTGCATATTTTGAGAAAAAAGAATGAGACAACAGGAAGTGCTGTGGGTTGATTTGAGTCACCCCAAAGTTCAGATGTTGAAGTCCTCACCCCATCACCTCAGAAACTGGGCTTATTTAGAAATAAGGTCCTTGCAGATGTAATTAGTTAAATTAAGATGAGGTCATACTGGAGAAGGATGAATCCCTAATTCATTGTGCCTTACCCTTATAAAAAGGGAAAGTGTGGCCCAAAGCCTCAGGTTTCCATGGCTTTTTTTTCCTTCTCTCTCTCACTGTGTAAGGGAGAATGTGTATTACTAGAGAGGAGAAAGGGAAGGAATAGAAATGAAATGTCCCTATTAGAAGCAAAACTTCCTGGCATTTCCTAAAACTGGAGAAATGAGGGAAGCCTCAAAGAAGCAAGGAAAGGAATAATTATTTTTAAATGGATGAAGTTATAAAACATCAAATTTTGAACCAATGTAAGGAAAAACTTACTTGTGAAATTAGCTGCATTCAAAAGATGGTCTGAAACTAGAAGTAGGTGAGTAAAATGTAACCACGTAAAAGGAAGTTATCATGCAGGTACATGAGATTTAAGATGCTTTCCAATGAATTGCTTCTTAATGTCATTATTTATGCAATAGAGACCAATTATACTTTATATTTGGCATTAGGAAAAATCTAGAGACATAACAGGGAAACAAATAGAAGAAATTGATCCAAATGCTACAAACTTCATTGTCAATCTTAAATTCCGACAAGACAGGAAAATAAAAGGAAGGAACAGGAGGAATGATATTCCTTATGAGAATGTTTTGCTTTTGTTGGCCTGGAAAACAGTTTGAATTGCAAAATTCACGATAAAAGAGTGGTAAAAATAGCTATTTAAAATGAACCCTACCACTTAGATGCAGTGAAAAAGCAACATGTTTAACCAAATTGTTGTCCTTCACAAAACAGTATCAAGAATGAGCATTTCATTTTGTTTTCACTTGAAGACATGCGTTTCTGACGTGGAGTATTTGGAGCACTGTTCTAATGGGGAGTGGAACTTCCCAGATTAGCCTTATCAGACTTCCTGTCTTTTCATACTGCTTTCTATTTTGTATGGGTTGTTGTTGCCTTTATTTTTATTGGCAATAAACTTGCTATTTCAAAGATATAAAGTACAAATTGTTTGATACATTTATCTGTAGGAAAAAAGAATTCTTCGTAGCCTTGAAATTTAAAGATCATGAGTAACTAAAGAGAAAAAAACGAAATAACTAGGAAAGTAGTTCTAGAAAAAACATATTGATTCATCTTCTTATCTTATAAATATACTTGTTAGAAAAGTAATAGAATATTTACTCTAAAAATATTTTCTCCACAGGATATAATCTTGTATTTACGTAAACAGCTTATTCTGCATTTTTCAGGCACGTTTTTATTATAGTACTTAGATTTTTTGAAAGAAAATAATATCTTTATTCCTTAGTTTATTTCAAACATTACTTTTTCGTCCACTGTATTCTTAATCTTCTAAATGTGGCATCATTGCTGTTTGCGATAGAAATGACTTCATTGTCAAAATATAGACACAATCAACGTGGGCAGGTTGACAGTGAGTCCTTAATCTGTAGAGAAATAACTATTAAATTGTTGACGTCTATGCATTCAATGTATTTCATCAAATGGATTTGTGAGTGAAGGTTCATTTTAGAAAAATAATATTCGTATTCATGAAGACTTTCAAAACTAGAAAAAGAGTGTGCTAAATTTTGGTGCTGCTCTGCAGGTAACCGAAGGGGCTGAGTCAGGGCTGGTTACTTGCTGAATGAGAACACACGGGTCTGCTTTCCCCTTTTGCACACAGGGTCACCCGTGGAGCTCACCTTGAGCTTCAGAATTGAGACGCCCTTGTATTTTCTCAAATAATTCTACACAGAGCTCCTTGGATGTGAATGGAGTTAGAGGTGTGAGACATAGTGAAGAGCCGGAGGAATTTCTCATGACGAGTTGCACAGCCAGGCTCTCTGGGCCTGCCTCAGACAGCCTTTTGCATGCCTGCATGGCAGCAGTGTTTAGACATGAATAGGCTGAGTCAGTTTTTCTCTTCCTTCGGGAGAATTAGCTTTGGGAGATCCAACCAGCATTTCATACACACACGTTTCTTGGCATAAAAGGGCAATTATTCTTAAACTCCAGGGAGACAGATTTTTCCTTTAAATGAAGGTGGAATAAAGGTTGGAAATTAGCCATTTTAATGGAGCATGCCCCTAAGCATAATTCTATGAAGAATTCCTAGATTAGCAATGTATGAAAAAAGTCCCAAATAAATCCTTCAAAAACAAAGAAACAAAAGCAAATTTCTTACCTTATAGATTCTAACATAAACATAAAAATAAATGAGGTGGTAATTTTGCGATTATACATATATCAAATCATCACGTTATTACTTTAAAATTATATATGTTAGATGTCAAAATCTCAAGGCTGGAAACTTTTTGTAAAAGAGAGAAACATGAGGTATTTTTGCTATTTTTTCCAGTTTTAGAAATCAGTTTTTTTAATGCTAGATAGAAAATAGATTTTAAAATAGAGTGAGATTTGAGGGAAAATAGGAAAAAATATTGTGGTTCAGCTTTATCAATGTGAAAACTTAGATTAGAAACTTAATATCTCTTCTTTGATAAAAGTTATTAAACAAATGAGAAACAAAGACCAACATTAAGGAAGCTGTTCTTCAACTCCAGGGAGACAAATTTTTCATGCTGAACTTTCCTTTTCACCATTTTCCTTAATGAGGCAAAGTTTTGGACTCCTAACACACCAGTGCCCCTGATTTATGCTACATTTATCTGTCTTCTATGACCTACATATTTTCTCAGGCAGGATTCAGGTTCCTGGATTTATTTCTCCAACGACCCCATCATGCTATTTCTTCCAGGTTTATTCCTCTGCCAGAGAAACATCTGCTCGTTGGTGGGCTTACTTCTGGATGTTTCATTTTCTCTGGTTACTGTGGTTTTGTCTGACTGCTCTTCCTTGTACCCCCTTCAAGAATGGAGGAAAATGTCTACTGTATATTTTGGTTCATTTTGCTATGAATTTTGCTGTGTTCAAGGCTCCAAACTGAGGGGAGATATGTAGGAATGTTTGAACCAGACTCTTTTCATCTAATCATAAAACTCTGTTTACATTTTGATTGTCTATCATTTTCAGATGACCACCTAACCTAGAATGTATAATATGGTCAACTTACAATATAAGGTGTTGGGAAAATATATTTTGAATGTTATTTTCTGATTGTAGCTTTACCAATGTCTAAAATGGAATTTAGAAATTACACATAATTACCTAATACCCAAACTTTATATTTAGGAGGTGAAAGCCTTTGCTTTGGTAAATAGAATTTTCTCTTAAATAGTTCTCGTGGTTAGAAGAATTCAAAATTATCTGAAAGAACAATACAGTTTTTGTAGCTATTTAAGATTAGGTGCTTTCAACTCAGGGACTTACAGATGATTCTTAAAATGATAATATGTAAAAGAAAACTTTATATTCAAATAATGTTTAAATATCATTTAGTTACTCAAAATATCCATAATGTGATATTTTTATTCATAAATGTATTACTTTTCTCATACAGATGTGTTATATTTAAAATAACATGTCCAAAACCAACTCTTTAGGAAGTCCAAGAATAGTCTTTTAGAAGTATATTATTTTCATCTCAGTGATTTGTCAATTGAAAACTGTTTAAAAGACGTGGCTTGCAGAATCGTGTTTTTAAATATCTTGCAATGCGTAAGTTTGTCCTTCAAAAGAAACATTTTAAAAAATTTAACAAAAACACTCTTTTAAAAAACACCAAGAGAAAAATAAGCACCAGAAATAAGCGAGGTTGTCATTGAAAATGAAAATAGTCTAGAAGTGATACATCTTTTTAAAAGAAAATTATTTTATTGAGGTTATATTGGTTTATAACATTGTATAAATTCAGGGGTACATTACTATATATCAGTTTCTGTATGGACTGCATTGTGCTCACCACCAATCATCTAGTTTTTATCCATTACAATACATATTTGCCCCTTTACCCCTTTCGCCCACTCCCCACCCCCTCTCCTTCTGGTAACCACAAATCTGTTCTCTTTGTCTATGTGTTTGTTTACCTTCCACATATGAGTGAAGTCGTACAGTATTTGTCCTTCTCTGTCTGGCTTATTTCACTTAATATAATATCCTCAGGATCTATCTATTTTGTTGCAAATGGGACAATTTTGTCTTTTTCATGGCTGTATAGTATTCCATTGTGTGTGTGTGTGTGTGTGTGTGTGTGTGTGTGTGTGTGTGTGTATACATGTACCACATCTTTATCCATTCATTCGTTCATTCGTTGATGGGCACTTGGGTTGCTGCCATGTCTTGGCTATTGTAAATAATGCTGCAATGAACATAGGAGTGCACACATTTCTTTGAATTGTCGATGTCATGCTCTTTGGATAAATACCCACTAGTGGGATAGCTGGATCATATGGTATTTCTATTTTTAATTTTTTGAGAAATCTCCATTTTGTTTTCCATAGTGGCTGCGTCAGTTGCATTCCCATTGACAGTATACTCTTTGACATCAGTTTTAGCAGCATCTTCTTGAATATGATGTCCATTTGTGCATGGGAAACAAAACAAAAAATAAACAAATGGGACTACATCAGACTAAAAAGCTTCTGCAAGGTGAAGGAAACTATGAACAAAACAAAAGGACAACCCACCAATGGGGAGAAAATATTTGCAAATCATATATCAGACTAGGGGTTAATTACCAAAATATATAAAGAACTCATACAATTCAACAACAAAAAAGCAAACAACCTGATCAAAAAATGGCCAGATGATCTGAACATTTTTCCAAAGAAGATATACAGATGGCCAACAGGCACGTTAAAGATGTTCATCATCACTAATCATTAGGGAAATGCAAACCAAAACTACAATGAGATTTCACCTTACACCTGACAGAAGGGCTATAATTACCAAGACAAAAAATAAGGAGTGAATGTGGAGGAAAGGGAACCCTCATACACTGCTAGAAGTGATACATCTTCACTGCCAGTTTTTCTACACATTGTCTCCTTAATCCTGAGACAGAAGTGATACAATATGTCTTTTTGTCTATGTAAAAGATATAACTCTCTTAGATAATATACTTCTGATTACACATCTCTTGCATTTGTTAGACTTGTGTTAAAACTTTGAATATTCTAAGAAGATAAATTAATAAAAAAAATTAAAATATTTTCTTTGTGCTGAAACTACATACTTGGCCTTTTTTAGAGTTCTGAATACAAAAATATGTAAATATAAGTCATGTGCATGAGCACAAATAGCTTAAAAAGAGCATACACAGCACCAAGCCATCCTAGGGGCTACAAAGAAAGCAAGCAGTGTGCTTGCTTTGAGGTAAATAGTGGAGAAAAAGGCACATAAAAAAATTAATGTAGTGATTTAAAAATATCTCGATGAATTCTTTGTCATTCCATTCAAAATATGGAGCCTAATTCTTCTTCCCTTAAGTAGGAGTGGGACTTAGTGAGTCACTTCTAACAAATAAGGCAGAAGTGACAGTGTGTGAAACAGAATAGGAAAGACCTTGTGGATTACTCCTGGCCTGTCCGTCTCTCTTATGCCAAGGATGCAGTCATGAGGACATGTCACGAAGAAACTTGAGCATCCTTGTGTGGAATCTCGTGGCAAGGAACTGAGGCCTCCTGGCAACAGTCCTGCAAGTGCATAGTCTGGGAAGTGAGTCTTCTAGCCCCAGTCAAGCCCTCAGATGGCATCTTGATTATGACCTCGGGACAAATCCTGAGCCAGAACAAGCCAACTAAACACTTGAATTCCTGTGCCGCAGGAACTATGAGACAATTTTATTATTGTTTTAAGCCACTGGGTTTTGGAATGATTTGTTTTTCAGCGTTAGATAATTAATAAAAATAACAATATAATGCTAACCATACTTAATATTAGTAGAGAGTATAAATGAAAATGTGTTGGAGTCAAGTAATTTCTGTTTGAGAAGGTGGAGAAAAGAAACCTAGCTTTCTACAGAAGCTATAATATGACCTGGATCTCAAGTTAAGGATTCATAGTATCTAGAAATTTCCACTCATAGGAAAAAACATTCCTGACATTGAGAATAGCATGAGAAAATCATACGAAGAAACAGACATATTTGCAAGAAATAGTATTCTAGTTTGGATAAATATAATGCATATGAAAGATTTAATGCAGATTAAGATTGGAAGGGTATGTAGAAATCAGGTTACATGAGAGATTGAATTCTCAATTCAGTGATTCAGTGAGTTTCATTTTGGAGGTAATTTGGAACTATTTGTTAATTTTTTTTAGTGGGAGTAGGTTGGATAAAGAAAGATTAGAGCTATGTATGGTTCAGTTTCTGAATTTTGAATCAATTTGAAAGAAGAGGCTGGAAAATCAGTTGGGGGTCACTTTAGTATTCTGGGAGCAAGGTGATGAACAGATAAACAGAGATAGTGCATTTAGGAATGAATTTGTATAACTCGATATGGGTGTGTGCTATTGGTCCACTGATAATAGCAGGGAAATTATGAGGATGGTGAAATTATTGAAAAGCAGGGAGGGAGGGGAAGAGAGGCAGAGAGGATGATTAGGGCACAGATTTTGAAGAGATGTTGATGAATAAAGCTGGAAATATAAATATGGGTTCTGTAGAGAAAAAAATAAATTTGAGGCTTAAAGGATTGAGTATCAGTGATATTTTCAAGGTAAGATGAAGAGAAGGAAGAGGAAGGTCAAAGGAAGAAGTGAGAAACGTTTATGTTTGGGGACGTGAGGAAGAAACTTCAGTAAAGGAGAATATTTAAAAGAACATGATTTTGTGTAGGATCATCACCTAGTAAGGAAAGGGAAAAAAAGTAGCAAAGAGAAAATTTTAACTACATACATAAAGAAATCTTTTTGTCTTAAGCTTAGAATTTCTCTCTCCCTCTTTCAAAGACTTGGCTAACTAAAAATCCTACAGTAAAATTATGACTCATCTTTCTTCTGACCTGGATCAATTTGCAATATAATGATAGCAAATGCTTTGCTAAGCTATGTTGTCATTTATATTTGTACATATTATAAATATTCCACGTGCCCAGTCTGTTTGCCAAATTTCTAAGTTTGAATATTCTCACTTGTAAATCTAGTTTAATAGAAGTCAAACAAATTTTGTTGGTCATTGTAGAAGAAAAACTATGCCACATTATTATGTTAAAATGGATTTCTGCTCCGGAAAATCAATGAAATTGCCGAAAATATAGATGAAAGTTTGTAAGTCATCCTATGTTTTGGGCCGAATAATAAGTAACATTATCTGTTGTCTGAGGCTCACTTACGTTATGATTATCTTCAAATTTAAGCCAGAGGGATTTAATTTAAAGCAGAATATAAAAATACATCTGAACTCTCCTTTTGTCCATCTTGACTCAAAAATTAAATGATATTTTTTCAGTCTTTAAAAGTGGATCCTGAGAGTCCGCATTCATTGGCTTTTTGAATATAGGGTTTTTAGATCGGGCCTCATCCCTGGGAAAAAGAGGCAGCATTATTGTTGCAAACTTAGACTCTCGAGACCGCTCGGGATTAAATTCTAGCTCTGCCTCTCCCAAATTCTAGGGCCTTTAAAAATGTTTTTGAACCTCTCTTTATTTCCATTTTCTCATTTGTTACGTGGTAAACTATGGTCCTACTTCATTGGCTTGCCGTGATAAATCGAATTGAACATGCCTATCAGAGTACCTGGCACACAGTCAGCCTCAATAAATTTTAGAAGCTGTTGCTAAATGAGAATTTTATTGAAATGGCCCCAAGACAAATCTTGGATGAGTACTTCTGCTTCATACCGGAGTCTACATTCTATGGATTAGTTGTGCAGTTCTGTATTATTTTTCCCATTTGTGGCCTAAAAATAGAAAACTTATCTAAGCAAATAACTGTATTCTCCCCTAGTACCTCTCCTCAAAAACTAGCCTAATCCAAGTGTTTTGTTTTTTAATAATACCATGTTATCCTGGAGGCAGTATTGCAAACCAGAAAGTTAACTTCAGTTCCTTCATCTCATTGTTTCATCCAGACTCACATCATTTTTAAACAGGGATCATTTCAACAGAGGCCCATGCACAACATATCTGATGCTTGATCTCCTGGAGTCCAGGTGCTCACTGCTATAGTCCTGAAGTTCTGCTTACTAAGATCACGCCTTTGTCAAAAATCTCATCAGTCCCTATTTTATACTGTAAGGACCTTGTTTTGAAGTCCTTTCACCGTGGCCTTCTCTCTTCATGTGAATATATATATTCATATGGCCGTCTTCACCTGATGTTTTTATGGTCTACCAGAAGCCCGACTTCACTCACCTTTCACAGCTCAGAAAAGTCCTACCATATCCTCAAGTGTTTTCTGACTTCTCCAGCCTGTGTTTATCCACGCCTCCTCTGCAGCAGCCAGGATCCTAACCATATGCAGCTGTGATATGGTATTGTGTCGCTTGCTTTTTTTTTTCCCCATTTCATCTTTCCATATATATTGCAAGTTTATTTAAATTTATTTTTCCTCAACTCCCTCAGTAATTATCACAGATGTCGGTTCAGATCAACTGTATAACACAGGGAAAAAAAACCTCACTGAGGTTGTATAATTTAAATAAAACAAAGTTTATTGTGTGAATAGTCTGTCAAAGTTACTGAAACCAAAGTAGGTTCACTTCCTGGCAGGTTATATCAGACTCCCCACCTGAAGTTGTTGTCTCACAAAGGGAGGTATATTTGCAGCAAATAGGAGACCAGGAGGAATTATTTCCAAAGTCATAGTGTCTCTGAACAATGGGAAGCAGGGACCTTTTACTGCAGATGGGAAATGAATATTCAAAAAGGAGAGGTGGGTATTGGCTGGAGCAGGCTCAGCGGGAAAACATGCTTCCGCGTTCACTGCAGGTGATGGAATAAGGCCTAAACTCCTCCTGGAGAGATCTTAGCATTAAAAATGAGGCAAAGTTCATAGGCAGAGCTCTTGTGGTGAGGCTTGGTCTGGTTAAGGGTGATTGGTGATTGCATCTCCTTAACATAACAAAAGGCAATAAAACAGTTTGGAAAAACAGTGAAATGCTTCCAAACCCACCCCACCCTTGAGTTCCTTGGGGCAACTTGTTGGTGACACTTTGTACATAGGAGCTAAGCATATATGAGATGCTCCTTATCTACTATTTGTTTGCTTAAAGAAGTGAAGGAGATGAAAGATTGAATTTAGAGAGGCATGTTGGAAATAGAATTGTTGGATATGGCTGAGTAAAGGCAGGACCTATGGACAATGTTTCTCAGGTTTCCGGCTTGGGTGACAGTTGAATTACAGAGAAACACAGGAAGAAAGGCAAGCAAATTCTAGCCAGGACAGAGCATTTTGATAAATGGAATCCTGGAATTTGTGGGTTTTGGTGGAGCTGTGTCCAGCAAAGACATTCAAAGACCATCCTTGGCTGGTGAAGCCCCGTATGTGGACTGTGAGGAGCCAGCCCCCAGCAGGAGGCAGTTTTTCTTATCCACAATTCACTCTGAGTAGGGAGAGTAGCTGATGTCAGAGCTTTATGCCACTGATATTTCAGGCCTGCAGCCAAAGTAGCATTCTTATGCAGATTGAGGCCTGAAATTGTGCAGTGAACCTGAAAGCAGTACAAGCAGAGTGAGTGGCCTCCTTTCAGAACGAGCCATACCAATTCAGCTGCGGGGAGAAATTAACTCTGGACTCTGATCATCTTTCTGAGTGGGGGAAATAGTACTGAAAAGAACTCTTATGCTGAGGTGTAAATCCACACACATATACACATGTGTGTATACACAAGGGACTATTCTCGTTTATGGCAAAATCAAAATCTCTTCTGGATTATTTGTATTTTTAAAGCTGAAACACTTGGTAAGCAGAATTACCGAAGATGTAGGAAAGTGAATTTAATAATTTAGGCTCAATTTGTATAGTTCTTAGCCATGTAAAACTAATTCTTTATCACTCGGTGAAAAAGGCCCTTGTCTCTGAAAATTATGATTTCACAATATGTGATAAATTTGCCTTAGGCAAAGCACATCAGAAGATTAATGCAGTGGGTTGGATTCCTGATTTAAAAAATATATATAAAGGGCATGATCATAAAATGAGGGTGTGTATGTCAACAAAAGGAAGCCAAGCTTTATGAGGGTTACCTCTAGAAGGAATTCCAAGTGTTTTTAAAACTTCTCTCATTTTCTCCTTATTATAAATTATTCCTTATAAACATTTTATAACCATATAAAAGTTATATTTTTTAGAAATGCATGGTGGAAGCAAGAAGATAGAATGACTTAACACAAACATCTATTTCACAAAAATAGAGAAGATGGGCTGAGCTTGAATAGGCTCAATTCCTGGACAAATAGTACAGATACGTAGTTACACTTTTTAAATAATTTATCCTGTTTTTACATATTTGAAAATTTTCAAAATTTGAAGATACGTAAGATACAACTCAGTGGTTTTGCCAGCTCCTTCTGTTAGGATTTCTGAAGTTTTTCTTTGTAGGAGAAGTAATAGGCTGTGATTCACTGGGATGGTTTTTGATAGTGTGTACTAAAGTCAATATTAAATCTTATTTGGGTCCCATGGATGGATGGCTTCATTTATCCACAAGTACCACTTCAGAGTGGTTTGGATACTAAATGAGTGGTTCATTTCTACTTGCTAATTTTCATGAGTCAGTGAATGCCCTATTAACTCCTGGGACCATTATTACTCATTCTTCCTAGAATCAAACCGAAATAATCCATAGCTGCTTTTCATTTACAGTGTTGTGTTCATTCAGTTATGACTGTCATGTTGTCTACTGTAATTGTTGGAAAAATCTACTCATTTTTCTTTATCAATACTATCTCTGTGCATTCATTTAAGCCATTGTATTTGCCCCATTTTCTTTTCCTTTATCATTGTTGTTTCTCAATAAACTATGATATTCACTAAGATGAAGTTTAGGCTACATAAGCCACAAGGAATAAGAGAGTCCTCAAAGTTAATGGCTTTTAAACACTTGTGGAATTAGCATGTTTGATACATATAAATTTCTATATGTGTAAAAAGTTACAAGTAATTTCTGCAGTGGAAAAATATCTTGGAAAGTATCACTTATGCACAGATAAATAATAATCCTACTTTATAGGTTTTAAATGATAACGTCTATATATCAACTGAACAAAATTGAAGTGGGAAATATTTTGAAAATTTTCAATTAGAAAGAAATCTATTCTTTAAAACTTTGTTTACACATGAAACTTCACATAAGAGACCAATGATATGTTCCACATTTTTTTCTGGAAGCCGTTACTTTATGAAATTTTATTTGACTTATATTTTATTATAAAGCACTGATGTAAGGTTTATGAAAAATAGTAAGGTTTATGAAAACCAATATTTAAGGAGAATTTATAATTGAGAGATTTAAATTGGAGGGAAACTTTATTCACCATTGATATAATAAAAACTATTTTCTAACAATTTTATATTTGCCACTCTAAAAGTATGTAGAATACTAAACACAATGTTGGGTTTCTCTGACATTAATGTAAAAAAAATTATACTTAATCAGTTTGAAAACATAAAGACATAAAGGTTATGACATAAGTAAATATTGTCTTATTTAAATGGTGATAAAACAATAGTAAACTTTATTACATCCGGTGATAAAAAGAAAACTTTAACACTGACATACATACATTGAACTCTGTGCAATAAAATATATGCAAATAATATTTTAAAAGACTGTGTCTTAAATAATCAGTAATGACTCAAAAAAATCCAAATGTTAAGGATTATTTAGGAAAGAATGGCCATTGCATAATTTTGTATCAAAACTAATGGAATAGATTTCAAAATGTTTCTTAGGAAAGCATTCAAATTTCAAATTAATCTATTCAAAAGATAAAAAAGTAAATGAACTAAATATTCATATGAAGAAACTAAAAATACAATAATTAAATTATAAGGAAAGCAAATGGAAATAATTAATAGACATAAAAGTGCTTTGAAAAGGCTAATACCCTGATAAAGCTTGCATTATCAACAAAGAAAGAGATAAAAGAAAATATATTAGTGGTGTATAGGAGGATTTAACTAAGATCAAAGAGATAAACATTACATTAAAGAATACATGAATCAATTAAAGTGGTTTTGATTGGAAATGACAGAAAATTCAACCCAAACTGGCTTAAGTATCTGTTGACACTCATAATTGAAAAGTACTGGAGTTGGGTTGATTTCAGGCATTTTTGGTTCATGTGATTAATATGTGGTTGGTTCCTGCTGTTTCTCATCCTCTCAGCTACACACATCTCCTGTATCTTTCATTCTCACAGAGGTCCTCTCCTTGTAGTGCCAAAGCGACTTAGCAACTTTAGCCTCACGTCACCCCATGTTGAAATCCTATTAAAAGAAAATGTGCTGCTCTCCCTGCAGCCCAAGAAGAAGTATCACCATCTCTGGCTTATGTGATTGGGTCGAGTACCTAATATTGAATTAATCACTGGGCCCAATGTAATGACAAGTTTTCATTGTTTATATTTCAGCCACATAAGTTACCCTGAGAACGGGGTTTGGAAAAAACCCTAAGTCCGTAGACTGAGATCAAAGAATGGATGATTTCCTCATGGCAAAATCAGGATGGTATTGTTTGTCAATGAGAGAAAGGAAAATGAATACAAAGTGGCAAAACCAACAAATGTACAATGTACCATGTATTTATTCATTAAAAACTTTTGGTTAAGTAGTTACCTGGAGGAGTTTACATCGTGTTGGATTAAGTGTTACTTTAATAACTTTTAACATTTCAGTGCTATGATTTAATTGCAGAAGAACCTAAGTTACCTAGATTCTTAGCCAGACGTCGCATAATTAAAATGAACATATCCTTTGACAGTGATTGCACTTCTCAAAAGGGATCACAGATTTACTCATCAATGTTAAAAATGGTGTATGTCCCCGCTTATTTATTGCAGCTTTGTATGCAATGACAAATTATTAGAAATATCCCAAAAGTTCATCAAGACAAGACTTGACAAATTATTTACATGATGGAATGATATGTCTCCATAAAAGAGGAGGAAAAAATATCTTAAAGATAAAAAATCTCCAAGATATTTTAAATAAAAAAATATATTACCATAGACTGTAATAGTGGGGTTTTACCATAGGGTTAGAGTTAGGGAAAATATGATTGTGTGTGCATGTGTAAAATATTACTGAGAAATAGAAACGCCACTGATAACGTTCGTTACCTCAGGGTTGGGAACCTAGGTGCGCAGAGATCAGATCTGGGAGGGTTTTCACTCTTTACTCTTTTTCTAACTTATGAGTTTTGATTTATGTGAGTATAAAACTCCTTATATTATAAAAACTTTACAAATATTTAAAAAAGACATCACCTCACAAAAGTAACAATAAGGTGGCTAAATGGGCCACGTGATTTTATTGAAAGTATATTCTCCTAGAATGTAGGAAGAAAGGATAAAGCATATTATAAAGCACTTTAGAAAACAGATCTGGAAGTTTCAGTATGAAGTTAACAACAATATCTTTATAAGGAAAATTGTCAAATTGGATTAGTGTCCAACCTGATGACCTCATTTTAACTTGATCAATTCTTTTAAAGATCTATCTGTAAATATAGTCATATTCTAAGATACTGGGGATTAAGACATCAACATATAAATTTTGGAGGGACAGAATTTAGCCCATAAAAAAAGAAAAAAATAGAATATCTTTTCTTTAAATTTATTTTTATTCTTCTGAGGAAGTTAGCCCTGAGCTAACATCTGTGTCCATATTCCTCTACTTTATATATGGGACACCAGCCACAGCATGGCTTGACAAGCAGTGCATAGGTCCACACCCAGGATCCAAACCAGTGGACCCCAGGCCATCAAAGCAGAACGTGAAAACTTAACCGCTGTGCCACTGGTCCAGCCCCAACGATATCTTCCATATACAGGTGCAAAATCCAAAATTACCTTAGGAAATCAAACCACTATATTATATTAACAATTATAATAATATAAAAATCAGTATATTATAATATCATCACAATGTGGAATATATTCCAGGAATTAAGGACAGTTTAAACTCAACAGATCTAGTGTTATTTCTTACATTAACCCCATTAAGATACTAAATGTAACTGGACTAAACTTAGAAAGATTGCTTAAGTGGATTAGAATTAGACAAATTTTGAAAAACAACTAAATGTTATTTGCAAAAGACTCGCCTAAAGCATGAAGAACTGGAAATGATGAAAGTAAATATGAGAAAATATCACAGGCTGAAAACTTCTGTAGTTACACTAAAATCAGACAAAATAATACTTTAAAAAAGTCCTTAGGAATAGGCATTCATGGTGATAAAAATCAACTTCAAAAACAGGATATAAAACTTTTAAACAAGTAGGTACCAAATAAAATAGACTCAAAATATCTAAAGAAAAATTCATAGAACTACAAGAAGAAGAAAAACCACATCTTTCTCAGTTATTGACCAGTCTGGGAGATAAAGCACCAGAAAAGTTATAAAAGGCTTGAACAACAGTTCACAAGCTTTTCTTTTCTTTTTTTTGAGGAAGATCAGCCCTGAGCTAACATTTTCTGCCAATCTTCCTCTTTTTGCTGAGGAAGGCTAAAAAACTTCTTCAAAAGAAACCATGGACAAAATGAAAAGGCTACCCTTCAGCTGAGAGAAAATATTTGAAAATCACATATCCAACAAATTAAACCAGCAAACTCAGACTAGGGAAAGCATAATGGGCAAAATCACATTTTCCCTGGACATGTGTAGTTAGGTGGTAAACTACCGTTTTACTTGTATGTGAATCAAATAGAAATCTTGTATCAAGTTGTCACGGATCAGGAACATGAAAATATGAATATTTCATGGTGACGTGATTTGATGTTTTGGTGTGCACTTAATCGTTTTCTTTTTACTATTTTGTTGGTATAGGGTTTAGATATCCTACTTCCTAAAGTTGTTTTAAGCATGGTTGAAATAACTGGGGAATGAAAACATAACTACTAGACTCAAGGAGGGCATATTTGATAACAAAAAATTAAACTTATAAAGCTGGCCCCGTGGCCGAGTGGTTAAGTTTGCATGCTCTGATTCGGCAGCCCAAGGTTTCGCTGGTTCCGATCCTGGGTGTGGTACTAGCACTGCTCATCAAGCCGTACTGAGGCAGTGTTCTACATAGCAGAATTAGAAGGACTTGCAACTAGAATATACAACTATGTACTGAGGGTCCTTAGGGAGAAGAAGAAGAAAAAAAAAAGAAAAGAAAAAAAGGATTGGCAGCAGATGTTAACTCAGGTGCCAATCTTTTTAAAAAAATGAAATTTACATTATTTTGCAACTACAAAAAATGTTCAGAAAAAGCAAAGGTACTGTTTCATGACTATTGGTCTCTTTTAAAAGCACAATGATTATTTCAAATTAAATTAAATTTAAAAGTTAGCATATGGGATGGTAGGGTCTACTGTTGAGGCATAGAATGTATACAAAATTGATTTTTATCTAGTCTCTGCTTCACTTATCTGATTCCACATTAACATTTACCATGAATTTCAATATGTGATGGAGGAAATGCTATATATTGAAGCAAAATTATAATTTTTGACACGTTTACAATGCAATATTCTAGCTTTTTATAAATGACTACTCCAAGAAAACTCAATATATGAAAATTTAAGATAAAAATCAATAAAAGGCATATTAAAATTACAATAATATATATCTAGAGCGTGCAATTTGTCTAGTTATAATACATATGCATTTCAGAATTTAAAAATGTGGGTGATCTAGAACATCAGTGTTGAGTACCAGACATCTCAGTTGGAGTCATTTGAAATGTATCATCATGGCGTTGTTTTCGTACGTATAGAAGAAGGGAGAAAGATGATGTGTAAGACATAATGAAGGACATAAGGGATTTAATATTTATTTCACAAAGTAAAGTTATAGTGATTAATGGAACTCTCAAGGCTATTTGCTTCGGGGAGTGATGGTTGCTAGAGAAAGGATCAGATACTAAAATGGAAAATAAAATGTTAGTTTTCGGCAAGATCAAAACACTGTGGGATTCTTAAGTCTGTGTTTTTTGTTTCTGTATGGTCCCATATTCTTTATTTTGTATATTCAAAATGATCTAGTTCGTGTTGTTTTTATTCTATTTCTAGGTGAACATATTATATATCATAGTTGGATTTCCTATAGTTATGCAGCAAAAATATAAAAATCCTGTTTTCTGTTAAAGATTGTATAATGGATTTTTAAAAATAAGTGTAGGCACACATTTTCCAATGTGTAGAAAATTTGCATTCATTTGCACTTTAAAATAGTCATTTACTCACATTTTCTCTACTTTTGTTACTTTTGAACTAATTTGCATAAAGCATGAAAGTTACCCAGCTGTTCAGTGGAATACATTATTTTCTGCTTTCAAAGAAAGTGCAAGTTCTATTTTCTGTCTTTAGTACTCATTTTATTAAATATCAAATTAAAGAAACATAAATACCACATAAATCAGTGGATGCTTAGAATGAGGAAAAGTGAGAAATCAAACTCAACTTAAGGTGTGGAGCTTAAGAAATTTAAGAAATGAAATTGTATGTTAAATACATATTTCTAGTAGTAACATACTGTCCTAAATATGTCACAAACAAGTTATTAACTGTGATCGAAAAAAATGTTTGCAAATAAATAGAAATTATCGTGGTAGAATAGATACAGATTTCAAAAAGTTTTTATGATTGTGTCTCACAATTTAGGTCTAGAGAGTGTTCTTACTAAACAAATAGCATAAAGTAGAAGGCACATAACTAAATGTAATGAACAAATGAGACTACATTATAAGCCAGTTTCATTTTCAGCAATTAACTGTCTTGTAACTCTTGAC